>NW_022995749.1:4686783-4830020 GCF_900245975.1 Drosophila guanche | reverse complement strand
GCACACACACACACACACACACACACACACACATAATACACACACCCATTGAAGGAGTGTTACTTGAGCTCAATGCGTGTTGGCTGGCCTCTGGTCGAAGGGCTTTTTCTTTTATTTTAAACTGCAAATAATTTGTACGCAACATATAAAGCCCTGGCTTAGTTGGTTGCCTTCTTTTTTGTGCCTCCCTAATTGTGTTTGGCCTTGGCAAAAGTCTATTTCATTTAGTGGCTAGTTGAGACATTTTTTTTTATAGCATTTCGGCTGTAAAATCGTAATCTCAGCGCGGCAAAACATAAAAAACAAATGAATCATTGGTGCCATATTTATTTGTTGGTCCTTAAGGATAAGCATCCATTTGCAATGAATAATAAACGTAAGTTCAAAGTCAATTTTAGCTGAGATTTGCTTGTCCGAAAAGCCTCTACAGCTGTTAGGCGGCACAGAAATGGTTGGAAAATGTGCAGAAAAAATGCAGAAATTAAGCAAAAGGCAAAGCAAAAACAGCTCTTGCGACGCGTGTGTGGCAGCTCTGTTTGTTGTAATTTTAAATGCAAATACAGCAGCAGAGGATACACACAAACACACATAGGACAGACGCAGAACAAGGACAATCGGCAGTCGACAACGATGGCAATCCATTTTGCGTTGCAACATTGTTGGGTGGGGGCTGCCGCTGCCACCATTTGCAGTTTGCAATGAAAAATGTTTAATTGTCTGCTAAACGCGCGGCAGTGCGCGGCGCAAAATAAATAGTTTGGTCCAGGTCCAGGGCCTGGGCCTTTTGTAAATGACCGAAATTTGTGGCAGCAGCAACCGGCACAAATACCTGCGTGCATGAGGCACTTAAACCGCATGCCACACAGGCACACGGACACCACAAAAGAATTCGAAACAAGCATCAAAAGTTGTAATTTATTGCACGGAGAGCACAGAAAAATGTGTGTGTTTTGTGTTGGCAACAAACAAACATTCAGCCAGGAATGAAACATTTTGTCAATTTTTAATTGCAATCATGCCCTGCATTTGTGCTCGAACGGAACAGGGCCAAACAGACCGCAAGTAGCCAAGAGGGGAAAGCGGCAACCTACATAATTCTCCATGTATCCATCGTGTGAGCGAGCTCATCAACGGCGCATTCAAGCGGCAGCAGACGTGACTGCCAGGCGGCAGTCGTCTGCCTATGCCTAGTCGTGGTTCCAACAGTCGCTGCCTCCTGCCATGGCCTAATTTTACCCACTGTGTTTGTATTTGTGGAAGCCGCTTAATTCCAGCAATTAATTTTCATGTTGATCCAAGAAATTAAAATCGCACTCCACTTACTCCAAAGACTATGCGAGACTTGTCTGTCTCTGTGTGTGTGGCACAGCCAGACCCAGAGCGCCACAAATTCCAGCCGCACTTAGTGGTCTATGCAGCTAAATTCGAGCAGCTTTAAGTGATTACTAACACAACTGACTGGCCATTCAATACAGTTTAAAAGGCGGCAGCAGCACTCCCTCCCCTCTGCAGGCAGCATAAATCTCAGCTAAGCATTAGACACACACACTGCGTGCACTCAACATACTCTTAATACTATTCCCAGAGTGCTTTTTGGCTGGCCCTTGTTTTTCTTTAATTAAATGAATGTTTGTTGCTGACAACTTTATTATCAGCTGAACTTTTGGCGAAAAAGTCGAGCCGAGCCTGTGACTGGACCCTGGGAGGCCAGGGAGCCGCAGCCGGAGCCGGAGCCGGAGCCACTTTAATTCTATTATTGTATGTCGCTAGATGGGCTGATCCTACTAGCAGCTACTTCTGGGAGGGCCCCTCCCTGCTGGCGTATCTATGATTCTTTTTCAACTGCTGTTTGGCTCTTAGTTTTGTAGCTTGAGAGCTGGCGACAACTGCGTTGAAATCAAAAGAAACGAAATAAAATTTCATTATCTTTCATTAGATTTATAAAAATAAAACTGGCATGGAGCACATACCAGCTGTGGGCACGGACGGAGTTTCAGGGTTGAGAGTGGAATCTAGGTTTGGGGGCAGGGGCAACGAAGTCAGCAAAAAGTTTTTCTGGGCCGGGCAGCGGGTTGCTTCGGTTTGCTCCCTTGATTTGGTTTTTGGGTCGGCACAGGGCACAGTGGGTTATATTTTGATTTGGTTTCGAACTAGGGATTATGCTGCGGGGAGTGGTAATTTTTTTGGACTAAAATTCGCTGCTCTTTGAGGCATTTTTTTGCAAGCTATAAATTATATTTTTGTTCAGGTTTAATTATATTTTTAAAGATTTTCTCAGCTTGAAATTTCTGAGAAAACTCTTTTCCCTGCGCCTTGCCACACTGTGGTCTGCCTCAGCCTCAGCCTCAGCCTCAAAAACTTTGACTGTGGGCTCCACACAGATACAAAGATGGCGCTCGCTGTGCGGCGCTCAGATTAACGCGCTGATAGACGCGGCAGGCGCCATCGGCTTGGGCTTGGGCTTGCTATAACTGATGACACTCATACGCCCCATTGTCCAGCTGTATGTGTGTGTGTGTGTGTGTGTGTGTGTGTTCGTTTGTATGTGTGAATCACCGTTAAGATAATGGCTGCAATTGCGGTGACCCCCAGGCGTGGTTTTGGCTTCTATCTTTTTTTTTTTTTTCGGCTTCGGTTATAAACTTTTGTTCTCTTTGTTGATTTTCTTGCTCTGTCGCTGGCGCCCCCCTCTCCCACTGTCTCTTATCTTCATCTCTTTACCCCTGTGACCAGAGCCATGCCACTGCCACTGCCAGTTCCTGTGTCTGTGTCTGTGACTGTGACTGTGCATTGCCGACAGCCATTTTAAATGGTTTTTAGCCATTAATGGTTTGCTGCTCGTTGCTCGAATCTGCTGCTGGTAGTGCCACTGCCACTGCCACTGCCACTGCCACTGCTGTTGTTGTAATAACATTTTAAAATGCTTTCCTTTGGATATAGATTTAGTGTATGTCTGGCCAGTGGCTATGGCAAAAGACCTTGCCAGCTAATGGACTACAGCGGGCCACTGCTGATGCTGCACAGTCTACGAATGCTGATACGGGGGCGCAGTGGAAGCATTTTTCTTTTTTTTTTTGTATTTAAAATGAATTTGTAATTAGCAGCTGAAATGTATTTTTAATTAGTTCAGCACTTTTAGTGGAGCATTTCGTGTGGATGTTAGGGGAATGTTATATGACGAGGCATTTGGCTAGTTTTTGAAACTCAATAAAATGAAATGGCTGAAACAGCATTAGCTGGAGCACTCAGCCAAAGATGTTTTGTATCTTTTGCCAATTAAAATGGAAGCTTATTTAATGCATTTCTTGTTTTGCTTAACATTCCAGCGCCGATGGCAACTATGAAGTGACAATAATGACAAAAGCAATTCTGCATCACACGGGCAAGGTGGTGTGGAAGCCGCCGGCCATTTACAAATCCTTTTGCGAAATTGATGTCGAATATTTTCCCTTCGATGAGCAGACATGCTTCATGAAATTCGGCTCCTGGACATACGATGGTTATATGGTAAGTGACACAAAACTCGCAGCACAGTCTGTCAATCAAGTATATCCACGGCAACAGCTGGTAGCACTGCTGCCGCGCAGATTAAGTCTCAGGGCCATCCATCAAAATCGAGGCAGCTGGCAACAAACAAAAAAATATGAGAAAAAAGTTAAGTCGGGACTTTGGGAGTGCCAAACAAACGCTACACTCACTCGATTATAAAAGCATTAATATTAAAAAATTAGCTGCTGGCAGCGCTAAACCTTTTAAATGACTATTTGAATATGTTTAAAATAAAATGAGGAATTCAAGGTTACTTTTTTTTGCTGCAGCGATTTTTATTGATAAAAATGTGTGTGCTTTTTATTCGGTTTCTGTCTCTGTTGTTAATGTTCATTTTGTTTTTGTACACTTGACACGTTTCGCTTGCTGTCATGTGATAAATCACACGAATGTGCACCCGCTCTAGACTACCCCAATATATCTTCATATCTCTCGCTCCTGTACGTGGCCACATACGTGTGGACGTGAGTGTTTGTAAGATAACTGCTAGCAGCTGCGTTTAATGAACCAGCCACGCCCACGCCCAAGCCCAAGCCCAAGCCCAAGCCCAAGCCCTAGCCTTTTGAAAAACTTCACGAATTTGGGCAACTGTTAAATGGGGAAGCAGGATGGAAGCTGTGAGCTTAGAAAAGCTTACCGAAGCTTTGGTTACCCATTAAAGAAATTCGCTGCAGCAATTCGAAAGTAAGTACAGAAAATATTTAGCAAAAATATAAATCTGCTCCCAAAAGCGTTTCTCTTTCTACGCTTCCTGCAGGGTATTCGAATATTTTGTGTGTTCTGCACAACTGTTGCGCCCCTAGACAGACAGCAAACACTACTCTTTGCTCTCTCTCTCTTGTTGTGTTCATTATAAGCAATAAAGAAAAGAACAGAAAAGAACGCAAAGAAGCACCATCGAAAAATGACAGCACATTATTCTACATATAAATTTTCGTTTGCTTCCCGTTCACGCATCACAAATTTCGAACATGCTTCATTGACTTTCGACTTCCTTAGGGCCGCCGCATGTCAGAGTCGGCTGCCGGATATGGAATGAGATTTGTCGATGGAGTTTTGGGCATTTTACACTGTCAGCGCAAATGTGGTACGGACGAGGTATTAATGATGGCTGTCTCAGCTGCCTGAGAGGCTCATTTATTCCGTTCGGTTATTGTATTTGAAAAGTTGTTATGCAGTTTGCCAAGTATCAAGTATCAAGTACCAAAACGTAAGAAAGTAAGCAAAACTCACAAGGCTGGCTGGATGCTTGGCTGATTTCTTCAACTTTTGTAAAGGAAACTGCAAAGTTTCAAGTAATAGGTCGAGAGCGGGAACTTGAGTTAGTTTCTGTTGCGTATATTTGATTGAATGGCAGCAAAAAGTTTATTCCAGTTAAATTAATTGAGACATTTCAATTATTAATATGTGAATCAGTCGCTCGAATCACAGAATCCACCCTCCAGAGAGCAACTCTGATAAATGAGTGCCAGACAGGAGCGACAATCAAGCCAAATCGAAATGAAATAAAGGTTACAACCGACGATGTCATTTGTGTTTTGTGTCTCGGGTGGCGCACGTGAGCCAAACTTATCACAGCTCCAGCCATCTGTCGCTGAGTAAGGAGCCGGAACAAGAATAGGAACCATCTGGGCTCCTCCCTGCTCCTCAACAGCAATTGACGATTGTCAGAAAATTTGTCAAAAGTTACGTTTTTCTCCCGTCCCACAGTACCTTTGATTTCCCCTTCGAGCAAACTCGTAGGAAGCCGTAAGCGACACTTGCGGCAAATTATGCTCCCAAGGAAGAGGAAGCTGAAGTCAAGTGGAAGGTGAAACGGACAACAAATCAACAAATAAATAGATATAAGATAGGTTTCGGCTTGTGCTATGGGTGAACAGCTGCAAAAATGTACCAAAAGTTCCGAGGCACAAATCAGCAGGAAACTAAGGTGGCTGGGGAAGGGATTTTTATACATTTGGTAAGAAAAAAGCAAAGGTCGATGCTGCAGCAAAAGGAAAATTAATAGAGACCGAAAGTATTCGTGTAGCTGAAATAAAAATAATAATTCAAAGCTATGACAAGACTACCTGCAGGAAAAAAGGGTCATAGTTGCCCATTCCCTGTGCAAAACTTTTGCGTAGCGAGCGAGAGAGGCAAAATGAAAGAGAGCGTTGGAGCAGGTAGAGACTGCTGCTGGGCTGAGCTTTAGCTAGAGCGAGAGAGGAATACAGCAGCGAAGGAGGCGGCATAGATAGGCGAGAGAACAGCGTACGGTTAAATGTCGATCAGCAACTACCTGCCCGAGCGAGCAAGAGAGCAAGCTGTTCCATGCACGCCAGCTTGAGGGGCAATAAAAGTACAGCAACGAAGCAGGCGGGATAGGTAGACGAAAAAACGGGCGCTGCCGCGCGTAAGCAAATGCTAAAACTGTGTAAACAGTGAGTCATGCAAAATAGCGAACAGTAGTGATAATTTATATAAGGATATCAATATTATTATTTATTTATGTTCTATATATTACAGGTTGACTTGCGACACTTGAAGCAAACCGCCGACTCGGATAACATCGAAGTGGGCATAGATCTGCAGGATTACTATATATCCGTTGAGTGGGATATTATGCGTGTGCCGGCGGTGCGCAATGAAAAGTTCTACAGCTGCTGCGAGGAGCCCTATCTGGACATTGTGTTCAATCTGACGCTGCGGCGAAAGACGCTCTTCTACACCGTGAACCTAATCATTCCCTGCGTGGGCATCTCGTTCCTGTCCGTGCTCGTGTTTTATCTGCCCAGTGACTCGGGCGAGAAGATCTCACTGTGTATCAGCATTCTGCTGTCGCTCACTGTGTTCTTCCTGCTGCTGGCCGAAATTATTCCGCCGACCTCGTTGACAGTGCCGTTGCTTGGGAAATATCTACTCTTTACCATGATGCTGGTTACGCTCTCCGTTGTGGTCACCATTGCGGTGCTTAATGTGAATTTTAGGTGGGTTCAAAAGAGACGAATTTCCCAAGAATTTCATAATTTATTATGCCTGCTTTTGATAGATCTCCTGTTACGCATCGCATGGCGCCGTGGGTGCAGCGTGTCTTCATACAAATCCTGCCCAAGTTGCTGTGCATTGAGCGGCCTAAGAAGGAGGAGCCCGAGGACGATCAGCCGCCCGAAGTGCTCACCGACGTCTTTCATCTGCCGCCGGATGTGGATAAGTTTGTCAACTACGACACGAAGCGTTTCAGTGGCGACTACGGCATACCAGGTAGGCCAGCAGTCCACAATCCCCAAATCCCCATGCAGACTCTTAACAATTGTATTGTGCCGCCTCCCCCTCCCCTCAAAGAGAATCTTACGGAAAAACAAGCAAAACTTTACCCACGATTTTCTCGCTCTGCTTGAGGCAAAGTTTCTGTGTAGGAACTTTGTCGCTGCCTGTGCCCGCTGCCTGGAAATTTATGCATGTTTCCAACTGGCTTTAGTGGGCACATTACCAGAGGTACATCGAGCGAGAAACGTGCAACGTGCAACGTGAAGCCTGCAACTTGCAACTTGCCAGTTTATATTCCCATTTTAAATATGCACAACAACATTGAGCCAGCGGCCTTATAATGATTCTGTGTGGCTGTGTGGGCGATATAATTTATGACAATTAACAAGTGCATCCCACAAGGACATTGCAAAATGAAAACTTTCTGCAGCGCTGAATTATAAGTTTCACAAAATTGGCTTCGTATCATCTTTGTCAACGCCCGACTGACAGCATTTAGATGAGTCATTAAAGTGAGGCCAGGAAGTTGGCAAAGAAAATAAAATTATTCTTTGTCCAAGCGCGATCTGGATGGCAGAAAATAGTCCCTGAAACGTATGAAAAATGAAACTGAACTTAATAATTTCCTGACGACACCCGACGCCGCTCTCCAAGTGGTTTTTCCAAAAAGAAAAAATAAAATAAAATAAAATAAAAGGAACGACTGCAAGAAACGCTGAAACTTTGAAATGGCCAAGCACAATAAATGGAAAACAGAATGCTGAAAACTATTTATTGAGTTTCCTTATTGCAGCTCGCTTCTGTGCTCGCTTGGGCTTGGACTGGGATGTTCCTTTTGTCCAGCCACTTCCTTCGGGGACTTTGTGCCAAAGACAAAGCAGAAAAGTTGCAAATTGCATTTACAACTTTATTTTGCCTAATGCTGTTAAGGTTTCCATCCCCCACCCGCACTCATAAGTACCTCTTTCTGTGTTCTTTCTTACTCATTTCCGCAGCACTACCCGCCTCCCATCGCTTCGATTTGGCCGCAGCGGGCGGCATTAGCGCTCATTGCTTTGCGGAACCACCGCTGGCCTCCTCACTGCCACTGCCAGGCGCCGACGATGATCTGTTCAGTCCAGCGGGCCTCAACGATCTCAGTCCGGGCTGTTGTCCGGCAGCTGCAGCTGCAGCTGCTGCTGCGGCCGCTGCTGCCGCCGCCGATCTCAGCCCTACGTTCGAGAAGCCCTATGCCCGGGAAATGGAGAAGACCATCGAGGGATCACGCTTCATAGCTCAGCATGTAAAGAACAAGGATAAGTTTGAGAGTGTAAGTATGCAGGGAGGATACCCTACCCAGTCAGTGCTCATCAAATACTTGCACGAAAAATTCAACTTTACTGCCCCCACCCCAGCCTGTCTCTATTTCAAACTTCAAATCTGTAAGCACCAATTTGAACGCGATTGGATTTTGTTGGCGGAACATGCTGGATGTAATTAATTTTCCATGCAAAGAGCAAAATGTAATAATCCATGGAAGCTCCACCACAACGTACACTGCTCGCTGGCATCCATGCAACGAGTGTTGTGCGGTTGAATTTCTCGCCAATCTTTCTTTTTTGCCAATCGGTTGCAATCATTGCCTGACAAACACGACCAGAACTACCAGGGCAACCTCACCAGAGAACCAGAGAACGAACAAACCATCCTGCAGCATGTCTGCCACTGACTGGGCTTGCGTCTGTTTGCGTCTGCTCTTGATGGCCCGCATTAGCCCGGTGTCGGACCCGGACACCCCAGTCAGCAGACAGCAGACAGCAGGCAGCAGGCAGCCACCGACCAAAACCAGTTAAATCACGTTGCCTGCGTTTTCTCTAATCAAAAATCGTAAACGAGAATGACGCTGGTAGTTCCGCTTCCGCCAGCGATGCTGCAAACGGAGATCCCGGATATGGCGATGCGATGCAATGCAATGCGAGGTGAAGGCCAATCCAATCCAATGCCTTCTCTGCTCCACGCTCTGTGGAGTTGAGTTGAGTGATGTGATTGAGTTGTTTGTGCGCAAATAGTAAGAATTTTCTACATGTGGTTTTTCCCATGCGGAGAGTGTGTGTGTGTGTGCCAGCGAACAGAGGAATCTATGTAGATGTTTGCTTTGGGAACTTTCCAATTGAAACAGAAATTTCGAATTTGATTTGCCAAAAGGATTTTATATTAACGAAATGAACATACTTTGAAGCCTTACTTATGCGATTTGCTTATGTGTTCTTGCAGGTGGAAGAGGATTGGAAGTACGTTGCCATGGTATTGGATCGTATGTTTCTTTGGATTTTCGCAATCGCTTGCGTGGTCGGAACAGCGCTTATTATATTGCAAGCGCCTAGTCTGTACGATCAATCGCAGCCGATTGATATACTCTATTCGAAAATTGCCAAAAAGAAATTCGAGCTGCTCAAGATGGGTAGCGATAATACCTTATAGCGACCGCTAGGGTTCGCAGCTGGCTGGTGGAACTTAATCATCAGCTCGTTGCGAACCCTGTTCGCCGCACGCGACGATGATCGTGGATAATATATAATGAGCCAACCCATGAGCATTTCATCAGCGTTGTACAACACTAGCGGCAGCACCAACAATAGCAGCAATAGCAATGACAGTGGCAGTGTCATGGGCAGTGTTAACAACGCCAGCGGAAGCGAAAACCCAAACGAAACCTCATGGAGCCCATTGTAGAAGACCCCCCCCCCCCCCCCCACGAACAGCGCGGAGCGAAGTGAACATTGCGAAATGAATTGAACAATCGAATAGGTAGAGTGCAAGCAGTTTTTGGAGCAGTTGATCAAAATATGTATGTAATGTAATGCAAAGATGCTGTAGTGTTGATTAACGGTGGACCCTGCGCTGGAGGACGGCGGCGACTGCGACTGCGACTGCAAGAAGATCAAGAGGCGCGTGTGACCAGCGCAGCCAAAACGAAGCTTAGTTTGTAAGTGTCAGAGGAGTACGGGTACGGGTACGGGTACGACCAGTGTTGTAAAAAGCGGATGGAGTTTTGTAATTTATATTGTATTTTTGAGCGCCAAAAAGTTCCTTGTTACATTTTTTAGTTTTAGCGTTTCACACACAACTCACACACAAAAAACGGAAACGGAGACGGAAATCGAAACAAAAACTAAAACATAAACAACAACAAAAACCAAAACCAAAACCAAAAAGAAAATCTTTTAAAATTGCATTTTAAATTCAAATCTGACTGTATGTGTTCAATGTGTGCGTGACTGTATCGGTGTGATAGCTTTGTCTGTGTGCTTGTGAGAGTGCATGTGTGTGCATGTATTTGTGAGCGAAAATCAATTTTAATTGTTTATTTATTTGTGCATATTTTTCACATTATTTTTAGCAAAAGCGCAGATACACGTCGCATGGGTAAAACGATGCTGCATAAAAGTCAAAGAAAAAAAAAGCAAACTATTTTTAGCATAAATAAGTAAACTAAATACGATAAACTCTACATTTAAATTAGTCAATAAGTCGTACGTAGTTGTAGCAAATAAATATTTCGATAAGTGAACTCCATGAAAAACCTAACATTAAAGAGCATAAAATAACAAAAAAAGAAACGAATGCCGGACAGTGGGCCGCAGGGCAAACTCGGTACGTAGAAGCGCGAAATTCTGAACTAAATTTAGTTGGATGTTGTTCGAAACGTCGAGACACACCCACACACACACACACACATTTTTACGAGTACTATCGAGACACCACACAACATACACTCCCAACACACACACGAATATTTATATTATTATATATCGAGCTCTATTATACACACAAAATTATATCTAGGTATATATATATATAGAGTAGGTATTTATAGGATTGCAGCTAGTAAAATCACATACTACCAACCAACTACTCGTGCTAAATGGAAAACAACAAATTAAATTAAAAACACACACACACAATTTCACAGACAGACGGAACAACAATAATACGAATAAAAGTTATAATAACTCTAAAAAAACCCATTTCATTGGTGCATTTTGAGCACTTTGTTTGTAACATTTGAAGCAATTTGTTCAATTAAATTATTGAGAATTATTCGCAGTCCAGTCGGTTCATTTTGATGAATGTTTATGAGTGTTTCCCATTCAATTTAAATCTTTTTATATACCTACTCTTGCCTGTGAAGCGCCGCCTCATTATGCATTCAGCGTGGCATTCCAAAAACCTTTGGCAAGTTCAGTTTAAAATAAAACTTTTTAATTACTTTCACCGGGTTCTGGGAACACCGTCAATTTAAATGCCGAAGCCACAAGCTTGGCCCCCAAATATTTCTGCATTTTTAATTGATTTTGCAAAAGTTGTTCGCCACTAGAGCAACAAGAACAGTAAAAATTAACCAAAATGCTGCGAATGGGCATGGCCTGCTGCCAGCTGTGTGGCACTGGCAGCAATACCGCGAGGCATGCAACAAATTAAGTACGGAATGCAATTTGCGTTTGTATAAGGTTGTGGGTGTGCGCTTGTGTGTGTTTTTGCAGTTAATAAAAAGCGAAAAGTAAACGAAAATGAAAACACACAATCTGAGGAGAAAATACAGAGAAAAGTTGGCAAAGCCACCATAAATGAAAAGTGCAGAAAACTATTAGCCAAGAATGCCGCGACAACGACAACGGCAACGGCAACGGCAACGGCAACGGCAACTCAGGCTCGTCGACCGACTGGCAGGAGGCAGGGACGAAGTGTGCTGGCAAAAGTTTAATTAAAATTCCTAATCGAAAATATTCAGCATTTGTGAATGGGAACTAATTAAAATAGTTCTCCCAGCAAAGCGATTGTGCCACTCCAACGAGAAGAGAGAGAAAGTGCAACAGTGGGGAGATAAAGAATATTTTATATACGACCACGAATGTTCGTACTTGTATGCAGGAATTCTCTTAACCCAATCTAAAAGTCACTGAAATGCTGCAACTTTTAAATGTAAGACCGCAAACTATTCAAATTATATGAACAGAGTCGCTCCATGCCCAAAAACAACACACAACAAATAATACAAATAGAGAAAAAGAAGAGGAGTCGTGGCTAAAAACGAAGAAACCAATTTAAATCGAGAAATGCCAAGTTTGGGTGTATTAAATGTAAAGTGCATAAAAATCAACAGTTAACATTTTTTAAATACTTAGCTATTAAAATAAACGTAATATAAATGTAACGAGATAAACAACAAATATCATAAATGAAGTAATTAAATGCAAAAATTTAAAATTTAAACGGTGGATAACTAAGAGAAAACTGCAACAACAACACACACACAAAACACTTTTAAATCAACACAAAAAAAGAAAGAAAAAGAAAACATCAGCTCCACACACACACACACGGCATTATAATTGTGCATCAAATATTAAAAGTATTAAACTGAGCTTATAAAATTTAAACAAAACCATAAAAGAGAAAAAACTATGCAAATGCCAACGCAAATTGGACACAGGAAAAAAAGAGGGGGGGAGGAAAAAAACAGTTTGACACAAGTCTCGACATCCGTATAATAAAAAAAAAGTCTGAAAAAAATATATAGAAAACAGAAACACCACACACGACGACACCTACGATGTATACATAAATACATGCATAGAATATACATATGTATAGGCAAAACTGAATAACCACTAAATAAAAAGCATCAGCAGCAGCACGAACATTAAAATGAAATAAATAAAGCAACTAATTGCTGGCAGATGAAAGCAATTGGGAATAAATGGATGAAACGAAGAAAATCCATCAAAAAATAGCACTCAACCCATCCCAACATTTAGGCAAAATGGAGAGGCACTCGTACTTTTTTGTTTTTCTTAAATCACTAAATAAAAAGAGATCTTTTTAGTGTGTGTGCTTGTAAATACAAAAATATTGATGTAGTGGTATGTGCTTTTATACCGTTTTTGCATTTCATTTAAATTTGTATCTTTAATTCGTACATTTTCGGTGTTCATTTTGCATTTTTATTCAAGCTTAACAAATTTGTTTGTTATAGTTTTAGACAATCAACTACTAAAGTATATAAACAATAAAGCAAACAAATGAAAAAAACAAAAAAAAAAAACGAAGAACTAATGACAAGTAAATGGCGTAACTTTTCTGTGAATAAATTGAACTAATGAAGCGGATTAATGCATATTTAAAATTAATAATGTGCATGGCAAAAAGGGAGAAAAACTAAGGCAAGAATTCATTTAAAAAACGAAAAACCATTTTTGTAAATTGTTTCACTTGGGAAAATCGACACGCTAAAGCAAAAACCAAAAAGTAAATAGAGAGATAAATTAAAACACACATTTAACTGGATAATTAATAAAACAAAACAACACTAGACACACGCAAGAAGGAGTTGGAAGGAAGGAAGGGAAACACAACACAGAAGGACACGAAGGACAAAAATCGAAGAATTAAAGTCAAATACATAGACGTGTATATGCTCTCATTGGTTGTGTTTTTAGGTTATAAACAAATAGGTTTGCCTCCGTGTGTGTGTGTGTGTGTGTGTGCCCACACTCACCGCAACGGACAAACAGACGGACAAAACAATCGTTAATTCAATCAATCATTCAGCCAGTCAATCGTTGAGTCGCACCAAAGACTCGTAAATGTACAGTTCATTTTGCACATTGAAAACAATATTAATTCATAAATTAATTATACATTAAATTTAGCCTACGAGAGCTAACAAGAGCGAAGGGGGACTTCCTAGTTAAGTGTAAATTATGCTAATAATGTCAAACATTTTGAATTTGCCTTTTTAAAAACGCGTTTTCTTGCTTTTAGGTGCTCGCCGTCTTTTAGGTTTCTAGCTAAATATTTAGTCTGCTTGATATACAAACAAAAAACGCAAACAAATAGTTATAAATGTGAAGAAACCGTGTAATTGAAATACTGCCACAAACGAGACGAAAGAGTACATATTAAATAGATATACAATTATTATTGTATGCCCATTAACGATATACGAATTAGTTAGTTAAGTGCAACAAACAAGAAACATTTTTGGAAGCGTGTCCACAGCCAAGCACTCGACAGTTACAATGTGGAAGCCAAGAATATAATGTATATTTAGGTGCAGCAAAATCAACTAATCAAGTATGCTAGGAACCTGCAGAAGGTTGCTCGAAGTTAACATTTGTGGCTAAGTACTAACACTAAATAGAAAAAAAACACTGTACATAGAACAAAACTAACCCACACACACACCCAGCAAAAGCAGATGCCAGTCAGCCACGCATTTCATTCTTGTAAACACACAGACAGACTACTCACATACTCATAAAGATAATGAATCGTTGAAGCAACAAGAATTTATTTCCCAGTACAATTCATTTCCCCCAATTACAGTTAAAGCAGACAACGAAATTGATAGATGGAAGAAAACCCCATAACCCGTAGATAAAGCACAGGGAAAGACCTTGGCGAAGGGAGTCCGAAGTTGAAGAGAGATTTCTTCGGCATGACAACGCCAAGGGCCGACGTTCGAGCCACAAACGTGTTTCATTTTAAAGCCAAAAGCAATTGTTTAAGGCCCACAAACACACACTTAGCACTAACAGTAAACATAATTAGTTAAACGAGAAAATAGTAACAAAAAAACAAAACACAAAAAAAAACTTATGATGTAATAAAGTGAAAATGAGAGAACGTATTTGATATATATGCGGCTTGACCCTGAGATTCAAAAAACATAAAATCGTATGTCTTCCAAATCAAAGGTCGTCTTTTGTAGCAAACACAACAAGAATCAAAGTCTGCGTATTGCTAAACGAAAACAAACAAAAAAAACCAGAAACAACAAA
Organism: Drosophila guanche; assembly: GCF_900245975.1. Taxonomy (NCBI): domain Eukaryota; kingdom Metazoa; phylum Arthropoda; class Insecta; order Diptera; family Drosophilidae; genus Drosophila; species Drosophila guanche. The sequence goes on along the minus strand of NW_022995749.1, from coordinate 4,815,402 downwards.
CAGTCAAAACGAACAACAAAATTGGAAGAAAAGCCGCTGTGGAGCTGGTTAGAAAAGAACACACAAAAAACTGTACCACACACACCCTACAGCAACACACACGCACACACCACACACAACTGCACCTGCAAATTCATTTACTTGCAAATACTCGTAAGGATTAGCAGCCAAATCGAAACACTTTGGGCAAACTGTCTCTCCACGTTCTCTAACACTCTTCAGTTCCGCTCCCACTCCAGCAAACTAATCAAGTACCTGACAATAGATGAATTGAAACCTTTCTAGAATTCTCTCGCCAAAAAGCTCGTCTTGTACATACAAAATGACAAATGTTTCATCCGATTTGGCTAGCCAATTTGCGCAAAGTAAACACACACAAACAAATAAACACACACATCAATTAATTATATTAAAAACGGTTTCAACAGCAGCAAAACACACACAAGACAACAAAGCAAAAACAAAGCGAACAAATTTCGAGCAACTCTCATCATCTCATCTCCCAGAAGTCAGCAAAGATTAATGACAGCAAAAATGCAATTAAAACGAATTTGAAATGTTTTTTCCTGTATGTATAAACCGAACAGTGACAGCACACATGACTTTTGTAAAATATTTCTGAATACATAAATCCCTAAATTCACTTTCCAGCAGTAGAATTTTTCGATGCATTTTCCAACAGTTTTGCAAGCAGCACCAGAGACACAACATACACCCCACTCCCCCACAACAATCAATGTACTCAAGTAGCTAATGTATTTGTATTTATGCAACTGTGTGAATGTGTGTGTGTGTGTGAGCGAACAGGAAACGGAAATCAAATGTATAAATTCATCAACTGCAAGCCACTCGAGTATATGAACTATAAACACACATACATATATATGTACATGTGCGAGTACGTATATATATATACGGGTATTTATATACATACATACAGATAGTTATAGATACTATACAATATACTATACTATACACACACGGGTATGTATATTTTTTGTATTAACTGTTAGGTGCCGCTAGACTGTAAGTGCGCTTCCGTTTGCAAACGTTTTCTTTTGGTTTCTTGTTTGTGTATTTTACTTTCGGTTCGTTTAAAAGTGCAAAAGAAATACGACAAGCAGAAGTAAAAATCAATTTTAGCAGCAAGATTTTTAACGTAAAAACAAATGGTAATACTTAAACGAAAATCTTGCAACTCACTGGGGAAAACAACACCACAAACAATTAAATGTAAAAGAAAGAAACGAGCGCTAAGGCATGCGTGTATGTAACTAACTAATATTTGCTCAAAGAAGAAAACCAAAAAAAAAACAAAAAATATATGACTAATAAATATGCATACATATACGCAGCCGCAGCATTAGATATTTATAGTATAGATATGTGGAAATGACTCTTAGTTAGGCGTTGGCCGAACGCTCACTAAAAACACAAAACTCTACACCCAGAATCAGTCTTGACTAAATTGAAAATTTAGTTAATGCAACAACAACAACAAACACATAACGTAAGTAGGCTAAGGTGCGAATGGTGTGTAAAATATTTTGCAACTAAAACTAATACTAAAAATACAAAAACAAAGTTAGAACTAAATTTAGCCTAAGTCAACGTCGAACACTGCAAATCACAAACCAGCAAGAACCGAACCGGAGGCTAATGAAAGAAGACATTTTGCGCATCAAATATTTCAAATAAATGTGTCAAAAAAACAATTAAATTAAATCTAAAACAAAAAGAAAAGAAAAAACGTTGCATTTACATTTCACATAAACAAAGGAATACCTAACAATACATGCATAAATATGAATACTATATACATATATATATATATATATATTAAATATATATTCGAAACTCTCTTGAACAACACAAAAAAAAACCACATTTAACACACAAAGCAAAACACAAACAAGCAACAAGAAAAATTACACACAGCCGCAGACAGACACTCAGCAGACAATTGAAAAATTGAAAATTAAAATACTAAAACGAAAAGGAAACTTGATCAAATTTAACAAAGCAAACGAAACGAAAATTCAACATAAAAATTATTAATACAAAAACAAATGCTAGAATAAAAATATGTTAACACAACCAAAACAATTTCAAAAGGAAATGGGAAATGAAAAGAACGCATTCAAAACTTAAATGTAAGACACTAAATAAAAATAAAAGAAAAAAAAAACTATGCTAAATGCAAGAACAAACGGAAATAATAGCAACAATTGCGAATGAATAACAACACTAAAATTGAAAACAATTTAAAAACAAAAAAACCCAAACCATAAAAAACGAAAAACAATTAATATATAAATAAATGTTACGCGTTATTAAATAAAGAAGAATGAAATAATTTGTTTTAAAAAAAAATTGTGCCAGCTGTGTTTTTTTAATGGAAATAAAGGGAGAAAGTAAATTGAGTTCTTGGGTTATATTTTTGTATATTCTGCAAGAGGTGGAATTGTGGTGGAAATTGTAGCCAAAGTGGGTTAAAAAATAAATCGAATCAGTCTAAAATCAATTTAAATTTTTTAGTAGCACTCAAACTCTACAATTATCATTCTATTATATATTTATTTTTTATTTATTTTTTAATTAATTTTTTATTAATTTTTTTTATTTTTTTATTTTATTTTCTCAGCTAAATTTCACATAAAATTAAATGCACTCAACTTGGTTGTGGTGGCGCCCATGTACTTGCCCAGCGCCAGGGCCAGCAGCGAGAACTGGCAGTCGGGATAGATTTCGTGGCACTCCCTGGCAGACCGCTTGGACCTGCGGTAGATGCGATCGTACTGATGATGTGCCTGTGGCTCATGGACAGCCACGGGCGTCGCAGGCAGGCTGAACACAGTGCGCACCAGTTCCTGCAGCATGTTGCCGCGCTGTCCCTGGGGCAGCATGAGCCTGGCACTCTCGCAGAGCGCTCGAGCCACACAGGAGTGTCCATTGAAGCCCATGCTGAATGAAGAGTGTGAGCAAATGGCAACCATAAAGCAGAACTAACACTCACTTATTAAAGATGGACCTCACTTCGTCGTAGAAGGCGCGCCGTGAGCGTCGCTGGATGTGTTCCTTCGATAGTGTGGCATTCAGCCCATGGGCATGCTGTATGACCCACTCCCGATTGGGCAGATCGTAGGCAACGCCCCAGTTGACAGCCCAGCTGAGAAAGTCCACATCGGGATTGCCAATCATGCCGATAGTCATGCAAATGGCTGCCTGCACGCAACACACACAAAAGAATGGTAACCGTAAAGTAAAGTCCTGGACACACACACACACACACACAAACACACTCACACCGAAACCGATGAACCATCGGGAAATGCGAGATAACGCTTGGGACGCCGCAAAACTTTCACCTCCATTTGCGTGCCATTTGCAGCTGTCAGCGGCAGGGTCTGTGTCTGTGTCTGCACTCGCCCTTGCACCTGCAGCTGCATTTGTCCAAGTGCCAGGAGGCATAGTGCCAGCAGATTGCAGTGGTAAGTCGCCGAGAGCCTCATTTTGTCGGCACCGCGTTCCGTTTCAAACTAAACTCAAATTGCTGCCGTTCGGCTATCGGCTATCGGCTATCGGCTTATTAGCTCAAGTACTATGTTGATTGCTCTGATTAGCGGGTGTCTGCCAACTCGCTGACTGGCACTTCCCCCTAGGTACTGCCCCGCCGCTTACTCTGCCCGGCTGTCAGTACGCGCAACACTGATTGCAGTGGCATGTAAATTGTATGTCAACAGTCGTGTAAAATTCTCTTGTTTTGTTTCCACTTCCAGTCCAATTGTCAGCGCGCTGTAAAGTCAAAAAGCAAATAATACAAATTGCGAAATTTACAGCAGCGAATCGGGCGGGGCAGGCAATGGGTGCATAAAGGTAGAGTTGCTGAGATTCTGCAGTTGCAGTCGCTGAATGCTCTGCAATTAGCCAAGAGCCAGTCAGAAATTGTGACTGAAAAAAGTCATTGAAGAAGCGAGAAATAAACATCTTGCTCTCTTTGTATTTTATTTTGCTGTTTATTTATTAACAATTAACTGATAATCATAACTCTAGTTCATGGGGTAGTAGTAAAACTAATAATAAGCAGAGAAGAAAAGGGTATTAAAATATGAAAATAGGCAACGATCAATGATAATAATAATTATTTTTACCACAACATACATACATACACACCGACATGTCACTCAATATTTATTAATCATTTAAATTTAGCGGTTTTGTTATGCTCACAAAAGTATCAGCTGCGAATAGTTAGACCTAAATAAGGTCAAGCGGTTAGACAGAAGGTCTTGGTCAGAAAGGAACTTCCCATAAGAATTATTGAGTGCACAATATGAGCTTTAGTTCAAATTATTATGATGCGGTTTTTTCTCATTTTTTTGTTGGGCAAACCCGTGCCACTTTTTACTCCCTTTAAAAACAAATATTCCCCTTATATTAATTCCCCCTTTCGCATGTTTTTATGGTCGCAGGGACTGCACTGTAGCGAGCACACAAAAAACTGTCAATAAAAATGTCACTTGGGATATTTGCTTAATTTTCGCTCTCCACTTTTTGGCATATCATAAATGTGTGCAATAATTTGCATTTCCTTTTTGGAGCGCGGGGGAAATATTAACCAAATTTGTTTTGGGCATTTCGATTCATAAATAAAAACCCATGAACTGGCAGCCAGCCCAATAAATGCATTGAAATGTTCTCCTTATTCCGATTTTATTTAATTAATGTGCCGCTTTCTGGCGAAATGGTTCCGTGAGCCGCAGCAAAAAACTTTGACGACAGTGCGGACCATACAGGCTGGCGCACTCGTGGAGCGTGTGTCCGGCGGTGAAGGCCTCCCGATACTTGGGTTTATGGGCAATCTCCGGATGCACATAGCGCAGCATTATGCGGAAAATATCATGGAAGAGCGTCAGCCCGGGTGGCGCCAGCAGCAGACGAGCCTCGCACAGCGTTCGCATGATGCAATAATTTGGATCGTAATTATACCTGCCAAAAGGGAAACTCAGTTAGTGGCAGAGTGGAAGGGTAGAGGAGAGCCTTCAGCTTACATGGTGGCCAGCAGACTGACCATGTCGAAGAGCATGCTGTGCGGACTTTGATTCTCATTCAGCACTTTGACTCCGTTGCGCTGCAGTTCGCGTCGCAGGCGTCGGGACATGGCCGATGGGCGACAGTAGAAGGTGCCGTATGGATCCTTGACCAGATGCGAGGCCGGGCAGCCTGCCTGCTTTTGATGGGCAAAGGACTTGCGACGATTCTGTGTGGGTATGCCTTGCGGATAGGCAAAGTAAAAGGATTGTATGGGATCCGTTGGACTGAGGGGCACAACAACAGTTTGTGGTTGCAGGGCAAAGGCAGAGGATGGTGGAGGAGGTGGAGGCGGTGGCGGCGGGGGAGGCGGAGCTGGCTTAACTTTGGGCTTGCCCACACGTCGTGGTATCCAATCCTCAATAGCCGCAGGTAGCTCGTAGATGCTCGTTGCCTCAGCCAACCAGATCAGGCCTCTGGGTATGGTCTCCAGCACGGCCTTGGCACAGTTGGCTGTCATCTGTAAGAAACGTAGTACATGCAGCGATACTGGCTGTGTATGTAAATAAATAATTTTGTTATGCCAAACCGTCATGGAGGTGCCCAGCTCAAAGGTTAGCCAACGCTTCTGGCGATGCAGAATGTGACTCGGCTGCTGCATGTAAGTGACGCGAGTGCTGCTGGAGCTGTTGTAGCTGCTGGACTCTGCACCACAGGCCAGCGACAGCAGCAAGCAGCCGAGGAGCAGTCTTAGCCCATTTGTAAATGCCATCGCAATGTCCAACCAATAACTAAAGCGCCGCAGAGCCAGTGCTTCCAACCAGATGTGAATCTTCAGCTCTCTTTTCCGTGTCTCTGCAATTTGTACACAGCAAGTTCCATGTTTAACCAACAAATTAGGCTTCGAATTGGGTCAGCTTCTAATTGAATTAACAGTTCTCAAAGCGCGTTAAAACACAGGTAGTTTTATGCCCCTAAAAAAATACCCGCAACTGGCACTCACAAATCAAGGGCCAAAAACTTCAAAATCAGTTGTGAAAAATGTCTACGAGCTGGCCGAAGCTGCTGCTCACAGCGTTGCTCTTGGGCCAATGCCAAAGTCAGTCGAAGAACGATGTGCCACATGTGTTTGCCACGCTGGTGCCACCGACGACAAGCAGTCACGATGCCAGCAAAGTCAACAATGTCACGCTGACTCCGCCAGGACTCATCAACCAAGAACGGGAGCTCGAGCAGGAGCTGGAGCTGCAGCTGGGACTGCCACCACATGCTGGCACGCAGCGCAAACTCTCGAGAGGCAAACGCTTTGTGGCCTTTCCCGTGGGCTCATCAGCTTCGGTGAGTCAATGAACCCCCCCAAGTACAGCCTGGATATTAAATCAAATATGTATTTGCAGGCCGCTGTCTGCCTGACCACCGGTGTTATCGGCAATCCCAACTTGCTGTATCTCAGCTTGGGCATCAATTGGGGCGTTGCCTACGATCTGCCCAATGTCACTTGGGTACTGCAGAATGCCCATGGCTGGACGACAAAGAAATCCGCCCAGGCACAAATCAAACGCAGACATCGACGTGAGCTCTACAGTCGACTGGAGACAATGATAGACAGGTGAGTGGGTAAGGGTTAGCAGAGGACATAGGCTTTAGGAAGGTTTGAGGTAGGCTTAGGGTAGGTCATCACAAGTTTTTGTGTGGGAAAATGTGCAGCACAGATTATTACAGATTTTGTTGGCATATTTTTGGATAGATTTTTGTACAGAAATTTTTACAGATATTTTTTCATATTTTTCGTACATTTTTGAAATAGTTTTAGTAGATTTTGGTATATTTTTGGTATATTTTTGGTATGTTTTGGTATATCTTTGGTATTTTTTTAGTTTTTGGTATATTTTTTTTCGTTTTGTTGAATTATTTTTGGTAATCTTTCGGCCTTAAATGCCTATAAAAACATTTTAAGCTGTCAAGGACTTGTCTTAGGTGTAGAATTTACATAAGTAAATGTAGATATTTGTTCAATCATTAACTACATACTCAGCTAATTAAAAAACTGTCATTATTCGTGAGACAAAAACGATGCCAGAGGATGGAAACTCAATAGATTTTGTGGGCATACAAATCAGCCAATTGTCTTCTATTTCGGAATCAAATCAACACACATATGTAGCTATGTACATGTACATATGTCATACATATTATGTACATACATAAATATATGTATGTATGTAGGTTTTGTACCACTCACATGTGCATGCTTCAAGTGGCATGCCCTGCCCCCACTCATATGCCATTCAGCGAGCAGCCTCTTGGGCGGGGTGTGTCTGAGTCTGTGCCAAAATCATTCAAGCCACTTGGCTTATCACGCACAGTGCGACCAAGAAAACTTCGCACCCAAAGTGGTCGTTGGTCCTGCTGCCCTGCTGCCAGGGGAGAGAGCGCAGTGGCTGCGTGCTCTTGGCATAATAATAAAATGTTGGTATTTTATATTAGCATTTAAATTGGCTTTTTGTGTGCTTCGGAAATAGTTTAATATCCGTAGATGGCTAGAGACTCGGTCTCTTGGTCTTCCTGTGGTTTTTGGCAACTTTAACTTTGAGGCAAGAAACTGCACGCAAAAAAAATGCATAACAAATTAGGCCATAATTGGGAGGCACCCCAGCTATGAACATGTTAAACTATCTGCAATCTGTAAAATGTCTTATCAAAAAGGAGGCACAGACCCGCACACACGGAGAGAGAAACAGTGACTGTGACAGTGACAGTGACAGTGACAGGCATTGTCATGGTAATCAAAGGACTTTGAGCGGGGGGGCTCGTTCGAATTGAAGCGTCAATTTCAGAGCCTCGACTAAGCTTCAAGTGGTCGTCGAAAAAGTTGCCAAATTTGACTCTGACTTTGCCTTCATGTGTGTGTATCCTCATCCATATTCTTATCCGCATACTCATCCGGCTTTGGTTTTTGACCTTAACACGGCGACCCAGCCGTTCCTTGATTCACGTGTCGAGGATTGTGGATTTTCTCGGGTGTCTTGTGTTTCATGATTGTTTTCCCTCGATTGGTTTCGCTTTTTCGATTGTCTGCTTTGCTTAGCATCCCACTGCTCCCACTGCTCTCTGGGCCCCTGACTTTTGCCTCCTTTTCCTCTTTTGCCTTCCGCTTTACGAGCGCTTTTTCCCCTCTAATGGGTCAGCTAAGCGTTTGCCTGGCCTCAATTGCCTCCATCCAACGTGTGTGTGTGTGTGTGTGTATTGGCTGTATGCCCTATGGGGTTAATGAAGTTGTTTGTTTGTTTGTTCTGCAGACATTGAAGTTGACAGTCGCACAGCAGCCACAGCCGCAGCCGCAGCCGCAGCCACAACTCGCTGGGGAAGGGTGAAAAGTTTTTGCCGGGCCAATGAATGGGGAAACTTCTAAGGAAATGAAACAGCATAGTTATGGAAATAAACACACTGAGATATGTATACACAGGAATTGCATTTAATTCCATTGAAAGTAAAGCCCTTAAAGAGGTTCATTCTGCAGCTGTAAATCCACAACTGACGAGTTTCTCGTTGCAATCGTTTTATTATGACAATATCCTCTAGACCATTGGCAATTCAGTTGGCAAATATGAACAGCATTTGGGTGCAAACTCAATGCCCATCGATCTTTGTCAGCGCAGGGCTTTGGCCGTGCCGACCCTCGACAGGTGCAGGCAATTCAATTAAGTTGCAGCCTGCGCCTTCGCACCTTTCCTCCGTGTGTGTGCCTGTCCCCCTGTCCCTCTGTGTTTATTGTAAACGTGACTGCTGCCAGTGTCTGCTGCAAAGAGCGAACGAACATTCTAAACGCCAACTGACAATTGACACATTTGCACTTTGGCAATTTTCCTGCCACGGCCAGAGCAGTCTCTCAGTGTGTCAGTCGCTGTGTCTCGCCGCTTCTTGAGTACAGTTTTCAGTTGGTTTTTGTGCTGCAAGGCAAACGGCACGTGCCACATTGCTCTTTGTCATGATTTACGCGCACTTCGCGTTGTTTAATTATCGTTTAATTGTTGCAAAGTTTTTGATTTACTATTTAATTGCAACGACAAATGCAACGCCCTCGTACGCAAGTGCTCTTGGTCCGAGTCCAGCTCTCTCTCTGGCTGCTGGCAATGTCAGTCATGATTTATGGCCGCCGCCAACATTGATGACTATGATGGAACGTGCAGCAGACAAGCGGACTCCGCCATCCGCTCAGCTGTTGCTGCATGAACGCTGGCGTCGCTCCCTCAGTCGTCCGAAGCGTTATCTCAGCTTTCCCGAGGGCTCCTCGTTCTCCGTATGTGCCACACAGCGACCGAGCAAAAAAACACTTTGTTACTTTCTGTCCATGCTCAGGTTGCTGTCTGCTTCACGGTGGGCCTCATCGGCAATCCCTACTATGCATACAACAGTTTCGGCATCAACTGGGGCACGGCCTACGATTTGCCCAACACCACTTGGGTGCTGCAACATCTACATGGCTTCGCCACACATCCCGTGGCACCAGCTGTGCTCCGGCGACGCTCTCGCAGATTCATCTATCAGAAGATTGAGACAATTGTGGATAAGTAGGGGCCAATATCTGCCTCTACCTTCTGCGCTCTAACTCTTTTTTCTACATTTATTTCTCACACATTTCCAGCATGGGCTACAATGGTCGAGACTGCGTTTTGCGTACCCTCTGCGAGAGTCGTCAGTACTTTCAGCGCACAAAAATGAACATGGTCGGTGAAATGCTGCGCACTATATTCAGGTAAAGTTAGCACCAAAAATCTGAACAATTCAGCTTCATGTAACTCCCCTTTGCAGCCTACCCAAGCAGCGCATCTTTACACGCGAACTGCATGAAAACTCGGACATTGTGCACTATGACAAGGCCTATCGGGAAGCCCACAAAGTTGACTGCGCCGCCCAGTATGACTGTCACTTTTCGCTGCTGGAACTGGCCTTTGGCAAATACTCAACGCCACCCAAAAATTATTATGCTCAATAAATTGTGCGATACTTAAAAATGCCATCAAATTATTCTTGAGTGTCCACTCCGCCAGGCAGGGGCAGGGGCCACTTGTTGAGCTCCGTTAAAAAATGGCACTTCATATATCTTTTTTGCTCAGCTGCAACTTGGCTTGGCCTCACCTGCCTGCCATCCGCCAGCTACTCCATTGTCACAGCTGCCTCGGGGAGGGAAGTGGAATTAATGTTGTCTGTGCGTCGCGGCGCCTTCGTCTTCGGCTGACTGATGTGTGTGTCAGCTCTGCTGGCACCTTCTGCCGCCCATCATTATGCTGCCGGGCCACTGACGGACTTTAATTGAAAAGAAATAAAAATACGTTTGGGCAAACTTTTGTTGCCAACAAGTTTTATTCAATGAACCGACTTTTCTCAGATTTCTCAGGCTGGGAAATTTTAACGACTATTGCCCCCAGGGACTGCAGCATTTTGTGGCTTTTGGAAATATGGCTACGCATTAATCGACCAATAGAACAAATCCAAAGCTGAGGGATTGCATTTTAATGATGCTGCTGCTGCTGCTTTTTGTCTATGAAAAATGAGTTTAGAGATGAATGAAGTCGGAGTGGAGTTTGGTCAATGAAATGTGCGTTGTGATATTCAAAATTCAGATATTTTGGGCGATAAATCTAGCCGAGTAAATTATTGTGTACTTTGCACAAGACAAAAATTAGGTCGTAGGCCCGAAGTTTTATGAAAATTGATTTACCCAGACACATACAAGAGATGCATTACCTTTTTTCACACCTTTTGCCATCACCTCCTAAACTCCTCGCTGCTTTGCTACACTTCTAAGCGCTTCGTTAGCTGCCCTACTCCTCGCCGCTTTGGTCCCCTTACTGCTCGCTGCTTTGGCCCCATTCTTAGCTGGTAAACGGTGGGGCAGCAGCAACGCCCGGCAAAGATGGATAAAAAGTGTTAACAAGTGAATGTCATGTCCAAGCAGTAGGGTTCCAAATCAGAGCAACACAGCAGGAGTGGCCGTGTGATGTGAAGACATAAATGGGGAAGACACGAGATGTCACCGTAGCCACAATAAATAAATAAGCAACGCCACCAATAAAAACACTGAGAATAAACCAATGCCTCACGTTCTTTCTTCGTTTGTTTGTTTGAATTGTTGAATGCTAGCCTCCAACTGGCTGATTCCCGTTCAGGTTTTTTGTATTTTTGTCAAGTAGATTGAAGATATGCGAGCTGATATCAGTAGCCTGGAATAAGTGGACAACAGCGGACAGTCTCGAAGGTAGAACAAAGAGAGGCGCGAAGGCAGCAAGAAACGGTGATCAAAGGTGGAACAAAGAGAGTCGCAAAGGAAGAACGAAGGAAGCGGCGGAACTAAGAGAGTCGCGAAGGCAGTAAGAAACGGTGATCAAAGGCGGAACAAAGAGAGTCGCAAAGGAAGAACGAAGGAAGCGGGGGAACTAAGAGAGTCGCGAAGGCAGCAAGAAACGGTGATCAAAGGCGGAACAAAGAGAGTCGCGTAGTCAGAACAAAGAGACTCTTGTAGGCAGAAAGAAACGGAAATCTGTGTAAAAATGTGAACAGCTTTTCAATTGAAATAAAAGCCAAAGTGAAGATATATTTTGAAGCGCAATTCGAGTAGCCATCAAAAGTTTTAATTAGTTCCAATCAGTGTGTAGCTCCATGACACACTTGTCAGCCGCGGCAATGCTCATACTGCAGCTCGTAGTGTCTCTCCTCCTTCTCCTACAATTATCCACCTGCTCCGCTGTCAGTCAGATTGCTGACAATTTTGATGGGCTTGCTGATGGCTCCTACATGACCAGCAGGTCGAGCAGCCGCCCACACAACGAGCACAGCTTTGACATGCATTATGACAACTTGAACACAGACTCCGACTCCAACTCCATTGGCAGTGCCAACAATGAAACGAGAATACTGCGACGTGGCAAGCGATATCTGCAGTTCAGCAAGGGATCCCGTATGTCGGTGCGTTGTGTCCACTTTGGAACAGGCATTCCAGTTTTTAATTGGCATTCTGTGAATTCTTTTGCAGTGGCGCACCAATGGCAAGAACACGCTGCTCAAAATCAATACGCTGTACGCCTATGGCTATGGCTTTCGTGCCAATTATCCTTTCCCCTCAATCGAGGAACAGAAGAAGGATAATGCGGTATTCTTTCGCCTCTTTAAGCGGGATTTGTTCTCCAAACTAGAGACAGCTTTGGATGGGTAAGTTCTGAGCGGTTTAGTTGATTGGCTGTAATTTGGTGTCCTCTCCAGCCATGGCTTTGATGGTCGCGCCTGCATGCTGAAATCCTTCTGCACTGCTGTGCTGGATGTGGACAAGTCGGAGCAGAAGAGCGGCATGCTCTTCAAGCTGCTCAAACTGGTATTCAGGTGAGTGCAAGAGAGAGGGAGAGAGGTGTCTGATTAACACCTCACTGTTAACTACTAGAGCAGTTCGTTGCCCTGTTATGTGACATCAATGTAAAGTTCTCGGCATCTGTTAGTTAAGTTCTTTCATCGGCAACAATGTGCACGCTTCGTTTGGGTCCTCTTCTCAGCTTTCTCTGCCTTACCACGGCACTGGCACATAATTCCACCATTCCCCACAGTCGTGCCAAGCGATATTTGGACATAATAGAAACCACTCGTATATTTGTGGGTAATATTCGACAATTTTATCAGTCCAATTGCTTATAGAGAAATGCTTCTCCCCTTTTCAAGTTTCGTGTAAATGCCAAAAACAATGTGATTGCCTCGCCCATTGTGTGGGCACATGGCTATGGCTTTCGTGCCAATACCCCAGTGCTGGTTAAGCGGGAGAATCGACCCTTTAGAAGGGACACCTATGAGCTGCTCCACGAGCTCATCGATCGCAGTGGCCTTGATGGGCGTGCGTGTGTCCTGAAGGCATATTGCACGGCTCTGGCGGGGGATCATGGTCAGGGTTTCTTGTTTAAGCTTTTAAAATATGTTTTTACGTAAGTGGAAGAATGCTACGAACTATTAGTAACTATCTGCGAGACCAATCTAATATTATTTCAGCCTGGATGAACACGAAAAGCGTCATATGCCGCATCTACGCGAGGAGAACTGCGAACAAATCATGCACAGCCACTGCCCATTGAGCTTTGACAGCATTTCCCCCTACACAGACGATGTTTGATGATAACTACACACACACACACACATACGCGTGTGCATTTGTTTGCTTTTTGGCATGAAAAATAAACAACAACTGAGATTGAATTGAATGTGAAAATTGAAATATAAACATACGTTTTTAGCGCAAAAACCTAAAATAACAATATGTTTTCGAATGGTTTAAGGACATGTCAGTAAAGTGCAATATAATTATTAAGCTATTATTTGGCACAATAAGCTATTTTATTGGTTGTTTAGCGTGGCTGCAGCTTCAGTGGGACAACAGTGTGTTAACACTCCAGCTGCAGCAGACTGTTAGCTTTGCAGCTACAGCAGACTGTTACAGTTGCAGCAGACTGTTGGCTCTCGCTCTCACGCCTACGCCAAGCTCGGTATCTACGATCCACACGGCTGCCACGCAGTTTTAGCATTTGGCGTAGAATTGAACAGGACAAAATATAATTGCGTTTGTTTGATCAGAAATTAACATTAAATAACATGATTGATTTTGGCAAACTTGACATGTTGAACTTGACTTCGAACGGGAACCTAAAGTGGCACTGGGCATCTCGCACGGGACAGAAAATGTCGCATGGGACAATTCTTTGGCATGAAGCAGTTCAAACATGTTCAATCGTGTTCGACAGTTGAATCGATCACCTCATGCCTGAGCCATCCGTTGCGTCTGTCTGCATCGAACCTTTCTTTCACCCAATCAAAGCTGCTTAACTGTTTTCTCCTTAAACTTGTAATAATTACAGCATAGAGCATCCTTTGTTCTATACCATGTCGTGTTTTTTTTTTTGGCTATTGTTTACTTAATATCCTCGATGCCGTTGCACGTGGCTGCTAATGATATTTATTCGCTCTTGTTGCCATTTGTAATTTATAATAATTAACTGATGTGCTATTTGCAGGCTTTCTGCGTGTTTCGAGTGTTTTTCTTTCCCGTTTATTTCCCCCGTACGTGCGGTGCAATCAGCAGCATGCATTTAATTGGCATTTTCATTAAACAGCTGAAAGTGAGCAGCAGCAAGAAGAAAAAAGAAACAGATAAGGGCAAAATTATAGCATACATATATGTATATATGTACGAGAATGTAAAAAGTATTCCATGTCCATTGTTGACCTCATTGCATGACAAAAGTTTGCTGCTGATTCGGCTCGATGTTGCAGTTGCAGCTGTTTAATGTCACCAGCATGAAAATTGCGAGTGGTGTTAAAATGTTTGCGGGCGCCTTTGATGCACTTGTCACGCCCCCATGGCCGCAGAGAGACCAGCAAACCTGTCGCCGTGGTGGCATTAAAAATTAACTTTAATTAAGTTGAAAAACATAAATTACATGCACGCATACAAGGACATTAAAATGCACAAAACGCACACACACGCAGGGGCACTTGGTCACATGCAGGCAAGTCCTGCAAGTGCAATTTTCTGATGGTGCTGTTATTGCGGCTGCTGCTGCTACCTCAAGAGCTGCTCAAGTTTGTTGCACACAAGGGGCAGACAGAGAGAGAGAGCGAGTAAGAAATTAGAAAGAGACGTGCAGCAAAGACTGAGAGGCAGCAAGAGAGAGAGAGAGAGAGAGGTAAACTCCATCTTGGGCGATGTCCGCAAAACTTTAAGCGTTTACCCCACAACTTTGTCAAGCACACACCGGCACACACAGGGATAAGCGCCACAAAAGTACATCCGAATGCGTACATACATACATATAGGATATATGTACATGTTGTAGTACCAACCTTAATCAAGCATTAATCATGTGGCTGTGCGTTGAATTGCTGCAGTGAAAGAGGTCAGGCACAGCACTCCACTGACCTGAGCCAATGCAATCCTTCGTTTTTCTTTCAACTCCATCGCCCACTCATTGTGGCACTATTATGGGTCAAAGGATATGCTGTGCGGCAGCATAAAGATCTAGACTGTCACCAGTTGGACTTGCAACTATTTACGTCAGTTCAAAGTGTTACTGCCTATCAATCATGGATATAATATATATTTCGATATATTTTGTATTTATTTTTGCCATTTTTAAGCAGTATTTTTCATTTCGCGCCATTCCAACTTGTTACATTTGCTGACAGCACAAAACTTAAATGCCAGTTTCTGTTTGCATTTCTCTTCTCAGCTGTGCAATTATAATTCATTTTAAAATACCCTCGAAGTGTGCAGTGGAAATGAATGTACGCAATTGTGCGGCTGTGACTTTAACTAATTGAACTCTTGACCAACATAGCAACATTCTCGTACGCAGTGCAATTATGATGAAAATGAAATCAACAAAGGCCGATTACTGCGGGAGAATATTTGATGAGCGTTAAATCAACTGAGTAAAAATGAATATAAATAACCACAGAAATCGCTTATTATTTCTACAATTTCCATAGTTTATTTGGGGGCAATCTGACAAGAAGCTGCGAGGATTATAATCATAAATAAAATATGCTGAAGATAGGCAACTATAAAACCAAACCTCGCACTGAAACAACTTGCTCGCTGGATTCAATTTTAATTGTGTAATTTATTGTGATTTTTATGTTCATGTTTTGCATTTATTTAATGCCATTTAACGACTCTGCCTAAAAGCCTTTCAGTGTTTTCTAACCAGCAAATTAAAACCAATCCAAGGACCAATCAATACGCTAATTGTCAGCTGAAAATGAAATGGAATAAAATTCAATATGCAATCTCAATAATGTAAGCCACATCATGGTGGCTTCCCCACTCACAGCTCTCGACATGTAAAAGATATTTGCCCAGGGGGTGTGGGGCAGCTGGCCTACAAACAATATACAACGAGATAAGCGCGACCTGAGGCACACCTCGACTAATTTATTGGCCGTCAAGGAGCAACAAAATGCGCACCTGCCTCATTATAGATGCGTAAAGGGCCAATAGAGTTGTGTGGCATAGAATGGCTTCCAGCCCTCAAGCCGCATCACACGTTAGACTGGTTGCATTTAGATGTGTCCACATGCCACACACACACACACAGACACACATTCAATTCGTTCATTCATTAATCGTTGTCTGAATGACGGGCATGCAAATTGATTTGATGCGTTGTCAATTAAAATGTGCAATTAATTTCATTTGGTTTGCCTCACATTATCGAATAGGTAATTGGATAGAGCGATAGACGCACACACACAGAGAGAGAGAGAGAGAGAGAGAGAGATGTACATACAGTACATATGTACATAGGTATGTACATAGGTATGTACGGCTGGCGGTGTGGGTATATGTAGCCTGACAGCGGCTGCTAATGAGCTCAGTTAGCCAATTCAGTTTGTGGCCATGAATGTGGCACGTGTGTGTGTGTGTGTGTGCCTTCATCTCTCACTCTCTTTCTCGCTGTGTGTGTGTGTGTCTAAATTAAACCGTCTATGATATGGCAGAGAGCATAGCGTATACGCAATTAGTTAGTCAAACGCAGATTGCCATGCGCTCTACACCACAGTACAGTCAAATAGAGACAGCTCACATGATAAGCAGTGTGTTAATGGCCTGAAATGAAATACCTGTAAATGGAATACTTCATTAAGAAAGTGTCTAATTATTTGTAGACAATTTATCAGAGCTGCAAGCAGCGGCAACAAATCTATTACCCAAAACGGAATTATTTTCCATGGAATATTCAATGAGGAAATATTTGCTTTTGCGGCAGTAACTCAGAAATCTGTTTCTGGTCTGCTTATAATTTCAGTAATTTTTTGTTTGTTGCAAAACAAAATCTATAATATAAGTAAAAATAGTTAAGCAAACTTTATTTTCAATAGGAATACATTTTTATTATGTTAAAATATTTAATTAACTTTACATTAAAATGCATAAAACTTCATTTATAGAAGAACTTTTGAAGGCTTTTTATATTTTTTAACTCTAATTTTTTAAGTTTTACCATAACATAATTATTCTTTTAACATTTTTTAATTTTTAAAAATTGTTATTGCTTAATATTTAATTAGTTTTACATAAAAATGCATGGAAATTCATGCATTCAAAACATTGAATTTTTTTTTTAATTTTGTAACTTTAATTTTGATTTTTTAACTACAATTTCTTAATGTTCACTCAAACATTTTCATTTCTTTACATTTTTTAAACTTTTTAACAATATTTATTTATTAATATTTAATAAGCTTTACATAAAAATACACGGAAATTCATGCATTGATTTTTTTTTTTTAATTTTGTAACTTTAATTTTTAATTTTTAGTCAACCAAATGACACAAATATTTACATAATAACTCGGGACAGCGCCCAGTTTTAATTTTATTTCATTTATTTAATTGAAATATTTCCACAGTCTCTTCTGGTAACCAGCTCTAGTCTCATGGCCAGCATTATGTGCTACCAATATGCCTAGACTTAATTTTAAAATGCCAAGACGTTGTTCTTCGTCTTCCTCTTTTTCAGTTTGGCTCTAAATTAGTTCAAGGATTAGTGCAATAAAACTAACGGGCCACGGATTTGCGCAGCCCTTTTGTTGGCTTAGCGAAAGGGGCCTGCGAGGAAGGCATGTCACAATTTCCCAATTAGCCACTCATTGAGATAAATTTCTTATGCAAATGATGACAAGGCCAAGTAAGGCATTTGAGGGGAAGCCAGAGCTGGGGCAGGATGCCGTGACAGGCGCTGAAGTGGCATTGGCATCCAAATACTCGTACATCCCCATGCTGGTCGGGGAGTTTGGGACACGACCTGAGCAGAACGGAACCAAACCGAATCCCCAGCAACGCCCTGACAACCACTGCCAGGAAGAACAACTAAAGCAGCGACAGCGACGGACAGCGGCAGAGTGACATTGAGTGACTCGCGATGACGCCGTTAAGGCCTGGAGAAGATGAACAGCAGCCTTTGACTCTGTCACTCTCTCTCTCTCTCTCTCTCTCTCTCTCTCTCTGTCGCACCCTCTCTAATTGGCTGCTGACATTTGAACAATAACAACAAGCGGAGCAACGGCAACATTTTGACATAATTAAAATACAGGCAACAACATTTTTGGATATGAAATGAGCGACAGGTCGAGGCAGCAGCAGCAGCAGCAGCAGCAGCAGCAGTGAAAAACATTTTGCTAATTTCTTTGACTTATTAGAGCAGCGCGCTAATCACTTGCATCAACTAACCCATATTTCGAGTTGTATTCAAATTGGAGCAGTCTCTCGTGATGAAATGCCGTTCATTGAACCTCACACCAAAGTGTGAACTGGCACTGACGTGGAGTCAGTGACTTGAAACGAGAGCTGCTAAATGCAAGATCATGACTTTGGGTGATTGAAGTTGAATAATTGAAACAAAATATTTAATTAAGTATATCAAAGCATTAACAAAAGCCAACACATAATAATAATCTCCTACTCTTCTATGTGCTAAAATAAATACCAAAACTAATTCTAAGGTTCTTCGATTTTTATCAGCTAAAAAAATTGTTCATCAAGCTAAATGCATGGGAAATAAAATAATTAAAAATTAAATATAATTTTGATAATAGAAAAAATACACTATATTTTTCCCTTCCAATTGTTCATTTATATTTTTGCCCTTTCCCTCATAAATTATATTAAAATAAACTACTAAAAAAATCATTTTAAATTCTTAATTTTAGAAGCCTTCTCTTGCTCTCAGTGTAGCATTCGAGATGCAACGCAACTTCTTTTGTTGAATATCTGGCTGCGATAAAATTCACTTGAGAGCTACGCCCCGAACTTTTGTTTGTTGGCGAATGCAAATTGCGCATACGCCATGTGGACCGACCCGTACACGAGCAGCAGAAATGGCGCTTATTAAAGTTTGACTTGTACTTTTCGGTTGGATTTTAGTTTATTTTTTTAATTTTATGCTTTTGTTTGTGTGGGCGGAGGGGGAGCGGGAGCGGGAGGGGTGCGGCAGGTGCGGAGGTGCAGTGAGGCAAAAGTTCAACTTTTGGATAACAAAAATTAAGCATTTGTCGTTTGCGTTCCATGATAATTGCGAACAATAGAGGCAGGCAAAAAGGATGGATGGGAGGCTGGTGTGGGGCACAAGCCATGTTAATGCTTCCGCATTTGCGTTCAGCTGCAACATTGAACCAATGCCGGGCCATGTGTGTGTGGTTGTGTCTTTGGGTCCTATGTCCTATGTCCTGTGGCCTGTGTCCTGTATACATGCAGAAGTTTGTGTGTGTGTGTGTGTGTGCCAGCGACATTCACGCCTCGCTGCACTTTTTACATGCTGCATGTTGCCTGCGGGCATTAAGTGTGATTTTATGCGATTTGTACCAGGCAAACACCAGCACCAACCCCCCCCCACCGTCACACCTCCCACAGCGGGGCCATGGCTAAGAGGGAAAAACCACAGCAGCAGCAGCCAAACCCCTGCCTTGCATAGCCTCCGCTCTCTGCCACAGTTCTTTGCTAATTTACATTTGACAAATGTTTTGCATGCTACAAAATGTTTGCCACTGCTGCAACGACGACGACGACGACGACTCCGACGAGGACTGCTGTTCGTTAGCCTCCGACTCCGGCCCGTGCCCGTGCCCGTGGGTGTTTTTGTTAGCTGCATTCGTTTTCATTTGGTTTCTCTGCTGACATTGTTTACAGTTCAACTTGGCTCTGGAAATTAGTAAAAATCTCACACGAGCAGGGAAACAATAAAACTGCACAAATAAAGCGAATCGAAAAATACAATCGGAAACAAAGATACACACAAGAAGGGGTACGGCTCGAGTATGGCCACGAGTACGTAGCAGCTGCAGGAATGCTCCAAGCACACAAATTCAAATTGATGTAAAACAAAGGTGTAGGTACACTGAGCGAAAGAAATTTATAGTAGCAAAGGGAGCTAAAAAGCAGAGAGCAGAATTTGCAGAAGAAAATGATAACTGTACGGACATTAACTTTTTGATCCGAGTTTCAGGCTACCAATAAATATAGCTCAAAGGAGTTTAACTTGCTGAATTAATTGGGCATTCTTTCGATTCCCTGTTTCACACACTTCTGCTCTCAAAGCGTTATCCTTGCTGCATGCCTGAGATGTCGCCAAAGTTGATGGCTGCAATCGCTGTAGGTTCTGCGACAATCAGCGCCCGCACGTCCCCCATCCCGGGCATGCAGATACTTGCCCGCCACATTGTCCAGAGGAGGTCTAAGCAGAATAGTGCAGTGGATCAAAAGTGGAAACACCTTTCAATAAGCACTTACACCAAGACTGCATTTAGTAGCTCGCCGAAGAGGTTGCTGGGCTGGAAGGGTCGCTGTGAGATCTCGCAGATGCTGCGCAGCAGGCACACAGCTCCACTTTCGGCATCCAATCTGAGGGAACATGGGCTGGAGATCCACTGTAAACACTAATTCCGCATTAGCTACTCACTGTTCCAGACCCGTTTCAATGACATCGTACAGCCAAGTGCGCGTCTCATCGTGCTCGAGTTGCGTGTGGATATCCCTGGCCACCGACTCGAAGCTGGAAGTGTTCCAAGAACTCCACCAATAAACTGGCACGGGTGGAGGCGTGAACTGATTTTGATAGTTGATGAAGCCCCAAACGGAAAGCACAGTGTCCTCCTGCGGTATGGGAAAGGCCAGGCCGCAGACAAACTGTGGGAGATGGAGATGGATCGATCGATTTGCCACATGTTTGATTAATGGCCCACCTTGAGCACGCCTTGACCATTGAAGATGGCCACTCGCCGCGAGCGACTCAGCCTATGGTTGCATGTGGCATTGCCAGCTGGTGTGAAGAGACTGCAACCAGCCACAGACAGGAGCAGCAGCAGCAGCAGCAGCAGTGGCAGCAGCTGTGCGCGGCGAAACCGGAAGGTTACCAACTTCTTGCTGCCAGCGTGCATGGTCGACTAATTGCAGCTCCTGCAACTTGTGGCAGCAATGGCAAAGTACGTGCATTCTTGAGTTTGCTTAAGGAGTTCACGGCAAACGAATTGAAAAGGCTAATAGCAGCTCCTGGCAAAGTGTGTTGAAGTGCAGCTTCTGGCTATTTGCCACATATTTGTGGAACGTATGCTGTGGCTCTTTCAACTCCAACTAGCATGTCATGACATTTCCTGGATTTGAGCTACAAAAGAATTGTAAAAATTAACAATTAAAATGTAATAATGAATGCATGCATGAGCACTTACCTGTGCCATTCAATCAGCATCAAAATACGAGCACATTTGCACGCTGCAGCTAAAGCTCGCGAAAGCTCTCTCCGCATCTCTCTCTCCCGTTACAACCCAACGACTGCCCTGAATTCCAGCATAGGCCAGAAAAGCAATCGCCTCTAGGCCGGGGACTTATCCGCCGCTTCAGTCGCTATCTCTGTAGCTCTGTGGCGCTGCAGTGAACGCGACACTTGTGCCACTCTGCTGCAAGCACCTGCGGCTCTCTGTGTGTGTGTGTGTGTGTGTGTGTGTTGGGTTGCCCACAACAAGATCTGTGCCGGCAGCGTTGATGCTGGCGGTCCTTTTGTGCTGGCTTGCAACAGTAAATTGATTGGTTGTCACCTCAATTGTCCACACAAAGAGGTAGAAAAGTCAAAACTTTGACAGCCAGCGAGTAAGTGTGAAACGGTGTACGTGTTGGGGCTGCAAGTGCAATGGGAAAAGGAATATTTAGTTAGACTTTGGATGGATCATTTTGTGAATAATAAAGAGCAACATGTGTGTTTATCTATTTTTATAATATTTTCCAGCATTGTGCACATATAATCTTTATAGAGTTAGCACTAAATCAAGTTTATAGTTGCCAACAGGCAGGCTGTCATCAAAAGTCAACACGAATCGGCGTCTTGTTTTCACGTTACACAATTATTCAACGTTTTATGGATAAACGGAAATGGTTCGTTCTATATTTGCTGCTCTGGGTTACAAATGGTTCGATTCTGAGCGGCCAACTACTTAGCACCTGTTAAAGAGCACTTTAAGTGACACAAAAACGAGTTAACGACACTCAATTGGGTGCTAATTGTACAATTAAACTTTGCCGGACCCAAACTGTACACGAGATCGAAGCGCCGCTGGGCATCAGAGCAGGGATTGTGCTGCGTCGATGGCACCATCATCAGTATGACTCGGACAGCTAATGGCATCAACATATCGTAAAAATACAACAAAAATTCAAAAAAAAATAAAGGAACCTAAGGACCAAATCGAGAGACCCATTTGCCGGACACTCGTCGCTGCCTCTAATGGTAATTATCTGCTTCATAAATTCTCGTTCAATTGCGCTCAGTGCGGCGGCATTCCGGCATGGAAGTGTTTTAATTGTGGCAGCGCTGGTTCGGTGTCCCGGTCCGGGGTCGCTACGTTTCACCATTTCGCTCGCATCGAATGTTGTTGAAAATTGCATTAATTTAACGCATGATTGGCAGAGCCAGCAAATGGAAGTAGCTGCCGTCGCAGATAGAGTGAAATTATGCAAATTTCGCATTTGCGTTTGCGTTTTTTTTTTTTTGCTTCTCCTTTTTTGAATGTGAGTGCTCGGGTAGCCAGAGAGAGAGGCCAAAGTATTGACTGTTCAATTACACTGGCACACAAAAGAGTGGAGCTGAAAGGAGTGGAGTGCTAGAACTTTGAACGTCCATTTGCTGTAATTATTTTCCTACCTTCCTTCGTTATTATTGTCGTTATTATTGATTCCCCAACAACTGTACTTAAAACACAAGCTACATGCGCGGCGCGGCCGTTCTTTCGTCTACTTGTCCCGCCTTCTTCGTAGCTGCACTTTTCTCGCTCTCTGGCTGACGTTCGTGCTAAGCTTAGCAGCGCTCTCTTACTATGGCTTTCTCTTGCTCTCTTCTAAGTTATGCGTAGGGCGCGTGTAATGTGACGTCGGCGTCGGCAAGCAGGTAGTTTTACGCTGATCTTCAAATACATGTACATATGTATGTACATACGGGCAGAGAGGGCAGAAAGGGAGAGCCATAGCTGAGAAGCTCAAAGCAAATGTATGAATGTATGTGGGAAAAGAGATTGCAAGCGACACACGTACACGTACAAGCTCCTGTGTAATTGTTGCTTAAGAATTTAACCTAAACATCCAGTAAATATAAATGGACCCACAACCTTGTTGTCTAGTGTTTTACTTTAGTAACTTTACCCGCTTTCATTTCAGAAAATGGCAAAAACAATCAGAGTAATTGGATGTGCTGGAGTCACAGCGATGCTAATTTTGCTGCTGCGACTTTGCCTGCTCCGCAATGACAGGCCAGCGGACACTGAGGGTCACAACTCGAATAGATCACATCAGGTGGTGGTCAGTGCTGTTCCTCCTCCTCCTCCTCCTCCCACTCGCACTTCTTTATTGGGTGCGCCGGCGAACGATTCGTGGCGCCAGCAGATGCTGCGACTGCATCGACAGAAACGCTATCTGCTCTTCCCGGAGGGCAGCTCGTTCCAGCTTGTGTTCGACATAATCATACCCATTGTGGGGTACACGAACTACGCCATCCTGGGCATCACATGTGCCGTGGCCTGGGAGCTGCCCAGCAAGGCGCCCAGCGAGCTGATTGAAAACGTGCTCACTCGCATCAATGACGGCACCATCGGAACTGTCCGTCGCAATGGCAGTGCCCCCGACCCAGACCCCATTCCGTATCCCAATCGAAGCCCTGCTAATTGGCAGCCAGTGCACGCACCAACGGCAGTGCCGCGGCCACCAGATCGTCCAGCATATACAGCCAATAGCCACGGCTCCTACTACACGAACATCCTGCGCTCCGGCTCGACGGCAGCAGCGGCGACGGCAGCAGCCACTTCTGCATATGCAAATGTTAATGGGAATGCAAATGCAAATGGACAGCAGGCGACGTGGCCGGGTCCGGCTAATTGGCATGCGCGACAGTCGGTCCGAAAGTGGCAGCAACCGCGAACAGGAGACGGAGCAGCAGACCCAACACCACCGGACAATTGGTGGCGGCGCAACAAGGACCGGCTGCAGCAGAATTGGCGTGAAAAGCAACGCATATGGACGGACCAGCCAAAGTGGGAGTGAGTAAAGAGTAAATGCTGAAATATACTCCTCATATTTTTACTATATTCATTCCCTCCACAGCATCGACTACAGTCAACGTCCACGACGTTTGCTTAAGTCTCCTCCCCAGCACCACATTTATCCTGTTTTCGGCAAGCGACGGCGTCGACGACGACGACGTGGGGAGAGCGAGAGCCTGGAGCTGGATCCCCACTTTGAGCGCCTCCATTTGCAGCAGCATCTCAGCTCTCGGCAGCTGCTCTTTGGCAAAATCGAACGGCTATACAGGGCGTAAGTGAAATCTTATCAGCACGAAACTTTTGGCAAACTTTGATCTACTCAATCCGTATTGCTCCTCCCTCCCACACAGTCGGCAACTCAATGGCACGGCCTGTGTGCTTCGAGCTCTTTGTGAGTCTGCCCAGCGGCAGCAGCAATCAGGCGGTGGCAATGGCAGGAGGGCCGCTCAACCGCAGAGCTTTATCATGGAACTGCTGTCGGCCATCTTTCAGCTGCCTGCCAGCGATGATGGGCAGGAGGTCGACTCATTGGCACTGGAGCACATTTCGCCACATTACCTGGAGGCACATCGCCAGCAGGGCAACTGTTTGGAGCTGTATAGCGATTGCCAGCACGCATTTTGGATGGCTTAAGGTGCTAAAAATGATAATAAAAGTGGCTATGGAAAATTATGGAAAATTATTAGTTGAGGTTTTTTATTCATTTTAAATGGTGAAAAGGATAAGGAAAGCGAGATAAAATTCAGCGAGAATGATGAAAGATATTCAAATCTACCATTAGGTTTATAGCTTGGTATCTTTATCATATTTTTCATGATTATATTAAAGCCAATATACAACGCATTACTTCATTTTCCTCTACCAACTTGTTGTCATTCCTTTTGGCAGCGGAGCTACTCGAATATTTTAGAGCAAGAGGAAATAAGCTCGATTATACACAAAAGTCATTTGGAAGTTTGTGCGCAGCTGAAAGCATTCCACGAGTCAACACGACCTTCCAAGTCCAAGTTTGCCCGCTATTGGGGAAGGAGTGGATAAGTGGAAGGTGGAAGAACTGCGACTAGTGATCGCATTACTTCAACTTGAATTCCTTCAGCTGAGGAATCAGCAGCAGCAGCAACTCAGAGCTGCAGCATCTCAGCTTCACCTTCAGCTTTTCTGCTTCCATCTTCTGTGTGCTAAAGAGCAAGACAAAAGTGTGCTACTTCTGAGATAGAAAGAATAAAGTTGAAGATGCCAAAGTTGGGAGCGTGAAAAAGTAATTTGAACCTTTAAATAGTCCAATGAGCAGAGCAAAGCAGACGCAAGACAAACTACTTGCCAAAACACCAGAGAAGACGAGCAAAGAAGACGAGAGCAGACGAGAAGTGTGAAAACTAATGAAAGAAACAAAAGAGAGAGAGAGAGGGAAAGAACTTTAACGAACGGAGAAGAAGCTCAAACATGAAAGTTTCTGGCGGAGGGTAGTGAAGAGAGGAAGCGGCCAATGGAGAGGAGATGGCGGCAGAGTGGTCTTACAATTAACAACAGCCACAACAGCCACAAAACAGTGTCTGACAATGGTCAGTGCCGTGTCGTGAGACTTTGCCCGACAGTTGGCGCATAGACAACGCGTGAAGGAGATGTGCAACAACAGTGGCAGAACCAGTAGAAGCTGCAGTGGCAAACCCACGAGTAGCTGTAGCTGTATACCGACATGCAGCGCCAGTTTACTGCCTGCTTTGGTGCTGTTTCTGGCCTGTCTCCTTGCCGGACATGCCGTAGATGCATTGAAAGTCTCTTCAGCCTTCGAGCACGCACCAGCAGTCGTTGGCGCAACACTCACCGGCATAGACAATGCCGACAGCAGCCTGGAGCAGCTCATCGAGCAAAAGTTGAACGAAACGAGCAGCAGAGCGACGCAATCCTCTGAGCTGTTGTCTAGGAAACGGCGCTATTTGGTATTTCCGGAGGGCAGCTCATTTCAGATTGGTAAGTCGCTCTCAGTCCCAGCCTATGGGCAGTCATAAGTGAATGCAAATTACGCGACTCACTGACCCCCACTCCTGCTCACTCTCTTGTCTCTTCCGCCGTTCCGTTCTTCGTTTTGTGTTCGCCGTTCTGTGTTCTCCGCTCTGCGTACTCCGTTTCGTTCTCTTCGCTCTGTGTGCTCCGTTCCATGTTCTCTTTTTCGTGTTCCATGTTCTCTGTTTCCTCTTAAGTCTACGATGAGATTGTGGGCGTTGTGGACCACACGAACTATTTGATTCTCGGCATAACGGTGGCTCTGGCTTGGGAGCTGCCGAGCAAGCCGCCCAGCGAGGAGCTGGACGATCTGCTGACCAAACTGGAAGACGGCACACTGGACATTAGTCGCAATGATACCGTGTCCAACATTACCTACGTGGAAGATGCCACGGAAACAACCACCAAGGCGACCTACTACAAACCGAATTACATCAACTTGAGCAGCAGCTCTGTGTCGGGTGCTGGCAGCGATTCCTACTACAGCTCATCCCCTGTGTTCCGTACGCCCATGCATCCATCGCATCAATATGCAGACAGTTATTACAGCCGGACCAAGGGTGGCAGGCGCAAGGACAATCATTACTATTACAGTCGCCCGGGGGCCAGTGCCAGCAATCCATTCGCCAAGTGGTCAAGACCAAGACCAAGACCCTACACCACAGCACAGAACTCACGTTATCCCTACTGGGCGCTGAATTCGCGGTAAGTAGGAGTCTCTCTGCACACACACACACACACACAACTGCAGCTTCTCCTTTACTCCTGACAGCCTCAAAGATCGCTATTATGGGCAGCAGACGGCACCACCGCAGGCCCAGCGTCGCCAGGACCCACCAACAACTACGACTACTACCAGTCGACCCACACGTAAACCGGCGCCACGTCATCATCGCATATATCCGGTGTTTGGCAAACGCAGCCTGCCGGATGCAGCCAATCCGCATCAACGTCAGCGACGCAGCGGAGTGGCCAGCCACCATGAGGATGCTGGCATCAGCCGCCTGGAGCAGCTGCAGATCAAGCATCATCGCAGCAGTCGACAGGCGCTGTATGAGCGCATTGAAAAGTATTTGGATAAGTGAGTAGCAGGACACCAAAAGTTGCTCCAACTAACTCCCATTCTGCTCTTGTATTTGCCTCCCTCAGACGCGGCCATCCTGGCTATCAATGTGTCCTGCGCACCCTCTGCGAAACTGGCCAGAAATCGAAGCAGGAGCAAGAGCCCGGCACCTTTGTGGGTGAGCTGATGCGTGCGGTCTTCACCATACCCGAGGCACTGGACCACGAGCCTGTGGCCTATCGGGACAGCCACTATGACAAAGCGCATGCCTCCAGCGGTGACTGTGCGGCACTCTATCCCGAGTGCAAGCAGTCCATGTGGCAGGCACAATTTATACAATAAAACTGCATGCCCGACAATTGTTTTCAGGTGCCCAAAATGTGTGTTTATTCAATGCCATTTGGCGCCCAGCAGCCAGCCCAGAATATTGAACTTGCAGGAGTCACGGAACCGTCGATCACAGTCGTCCGGCTGCAGGCGCATGGTGCGACTGTAGTCATCCTCCACGCCAGAAATGGTGGGTAGGCTAAGGGAAGGTATGTGTCAGATGAGGAAAAAAGAGGAGCTTTAACTACTTACGTAAAGATCAGTCGCACAATGTCTTGGATCATGGAATATCCTGGCGGCAAAAGCAATCTCTTGCTGTCACAAATGGCACGCAGCACACAGGCCTTGGTGTCGATTCCTAAACTGTGGGGTTGAACACGGTTGAAGGATTCAGGGAACCATGTTTGCAGATGTTAACTTACAGCTTCTGGAACCCATCGAAATGCTCGAACAATTGCCGACGATCGCGGTGTCCATTGTAGTGCCGAATGTCCTCCACGTGTGCCAGTTCCTGATAGTGCGGTGGCTTGTGCGGTGCCATGTCTGGATCGTAGGGATCTACCCAATGATCGGACTGCTCGGATCTAACATCTTCATAGGGTGTCACCTCGGGATCGTAATATTCGTTCTCAGCCGATCTGTGCCATCGTTTTGACCACTGAGGGGACGCCGTTGTCCATTTGTTCCAACGCTGCGGCTGACTGTACTTGCTCCAGGACTGCGGCTGTGGCTGTTTGTACTTGCTCCAGGATTCTGGCTGTGGCTGACTGTACTTGCTCCAGGACTGTGGCTGATTGTACTTCTCATACTTTTGTCCCACAGCTGGCGACCAGTTCTCATAGCTTTGTCCATACTTTGACCAATGTGCCCACTGGCCAGGATCGGCATAGGATTTCTTTGTTGGTCTCACATCGATGCGCGAGTGCAGCCTTATGGGCGTGGGTTTCTTCACTGGAGTGGCCTTAAATCTCCAATTTGTGCCCGGTATCCACACATACGTGGGCTCTGCCGTGGTCTTTGGCTTCTGTGTGGTTGTAGTTCTCGCACGATAGCGCTTTGGGTAGACATCCTCACGTTTTGAAGGCACAGGATAATAGCAGGCCTGCTGTATGCTCATGGACACACCTTTGGGAAACGCTGAGATCAAACCTTTGCTTAGTTGGCCGGTAAATTTCAAATTGGAGCCAGGGGGAAAGAGCACAAAACGCTTGCGACGTGAAAAGAAGCGTTCCACAACATGAGTGAGCGTGGTTTGGTTTTGCTCAGCTTGGACCAGGGCCAAGAGTAGTGATAGAAGAGCTAAGATTAACACCAGAACACAGCGCATGGCAGAAGATCACTGATTGAGACATCCAGTTGGGAGATAGCTTTTGGTGATTGGATTTCAATTGATTTGTTTGCTGGCAAATGGAAATTGATCTGATTGTGAATTGTGTGAATTGTTTGGTAAATACTTGAAGAAGAAATCTCTCTTTGCGGCTTTGAGTTCAAGCGAAGAATGTGCCAGAAAAGCAAACAAAAATTGGGTGCATAATAATGAGAATGCCGCTGTTAAGAGCTACTTGGAACTTTTTACATGAAAACCACTCTCAGCATATCCAGCAACATGGAATATCCAGGCGGCAGCAGCAGACGTTTGCTGCCACAGATGGTGCGCAGGATGCAGGACTTGAGATCCATTTTAAACCTTCAAGAGGGGAAATATAAGTGAATAAAATGTGTGGACATTAAAGCTCTATGGTGTACCCACAGCGAACGATCAAACAGATCTCTGCGATCCCTGTGACCATGATAATGATGGAACTGCCAAGCCCTAGAGGGAGTGGCTTTCCACTTGGTTGCTGCTGTGCCTTGGATCCATGGATTCTTTTCCCTTACTCTTCCCGAGCCTTACGGTTTTTGCCACTTCTGTTCCTGCTGCGTGGCATATTCGCTCCATTGATGCCACTTGGCTGGATGCGCAAAGCTTCCATCATCAATGCGATGCGTTTTAGACGGTGGCTGCCGCCGCTTGGGCTTGGGCACCTTGAGGGTACACCACGCGCCTGGGGAGTTGAACTGAAAATAATAGTAATAATATGTGGCATGAGTTCTGTATTGCCTGGTGATTCTGTAGCTGCAAAGAGATAGCACAAATATTTACCCACAACTGATTGATGTCTTGATTCCATTTCGTTTTACTGACCCAATTCCTGCAGCAATTGTTGGACTTTGTGTGCTTGGTACTTGGCCAGTTTTCGAGTCCGACGCAAGCCGAACAGTTCTCAAAATGAAATACCTGCGGATCACAACATTTCTTTGTATTTGTATTTCACTTGTGCAGCACTCGAAGTCGTTGCTCTGGCCTTCCTCATCCGATTTGGGTGTAAGTAAGAGCCAGAAAAATCTAAAAGTTCCAGCTAAAATTATAAATATATTTCTCAGCTCACACTTTCAGTCTCCACGCCCGTTGCTGAACTGTACCCAGAGCGGCGTGTCCTGATCGATTGGTGCTTTGCCATCTCCTATAGTTATCCGTATAATTTGAGCCAATTCTACAGCATACCCATCTGGCCGGGCTTTGCCAATAACAACAGGAAGCGTGAAGTCCCACAATTGCAGCAAACGGACGCAAATTTCTATACCAAATACGGACACGATGTGAGCTCGGGCATACATCCGAAGGATTTCTCGGCTGCGGAGCTTTATGCCTTCCTGGAGAACACGCTGGCGGGCTATGGCTACCATGAGACATGTCTCCTGCGTAGTGTCTGCGAACTGGCTCAACATCCCTTCGATGACAATCATCAGCACATGTTGATGGATCTTGTGACATTTGTGCTGAGTCCCTCGCAGCATGAGGGCTTCCGCGAGGATGAGACGATCTACAGGCAAGCCTACGAGCAGGCCGAGCAGGATGGCTTTCTGGGCAGGGACTGTCGGCAGTTGTACTCCCTGTGCAAGCAAGACATCTTAAAGCACTTCAGCCAGGTGATTTTTCACTAAAACGAATAAAAGACAATGCAACACTGAGAAAGTGCATGAGGAGCAAAAGCCCCGTTTGACGCTTGCAGGTACGCGCGCGTATTGTTGGTTCTTAGTTTCTCTTTTATGCTAATCTTTGCATGTGAAATGCTACTCAGCTTCGCCAATGCATTGCGCGAATTGCTGATCGTCACTTCCCTTTTATGCTAACCTTCGCCTTGGCGCGGCACAGTGGCTGCTCTGCCAAAAATAAGTGGCAGCAGTCAAACAATTTTTTGGGCGTTGTGGAGATGTATGGAAAGATAGAGATAATTTTCTAGAACTTAAGAAAATGTCACAAAATTTTACTCAATAACACTTAAAGTTGAAAATAGTTTAAGTGGGAACAAAATAATTGGCAAGCTAAAATGCTCCACTGTGGCTCGAGTGTCGAGACTTCTACCTGTGTCTGTCGCTGGGGTGGGTGCAGGAATTGACGTGCAGGGTCTCCGGTCAGAGGCAAAGCATGGGCGAAAAGATAACTGTAACATCGCGCGCGCTCCCTCTGTCTACGGTGCGAATCGAAGCACCCCGCCATAGAAAAGCTTGATGGTAGTTTCTGCATGGGAATGTTGGTTTTGCATATTTACTTTACTTTGACGTAAGCCTAGGCCTTACACATGTAAATTGCAGCGTCTGTGGTTGCTGCGCGTTTCATTAGCAACTACTGTTTTTGGGTGGCACTAATTAACGCAGTGCGTTCGTCACAGATTGTCGTAAGCTCCACGTGTGAAGGCCCAATGGAAGTCACAACAAAATGTATCTCAAGCGCGTCCACTTGTCCATTTGTGCGCTGCTTTCAGTGGCCTACGCGGAGTTTCCACTACTCTTTCCTGCCTCATCCGTGTACCAGATCACCTCCTCGCTGTCCGTGCCCGTGGTTATACCCGATCTCAAGTTGTTCTGGGATTGGGGTCTACAAATGAACTATGCGCTGCCCAATAAGCCGGCATCCTTCTATGCAGCCACGATTTGGCCAGATGAGTTCTCGCGGCGTGGCAAGCGGCAGCTGCGCAACGAGACGAGCAAGTACGTGCCACAGGGGACAGACATGCATCCCAGCGATTTCACAGCGGGCGAACTCTACGAGAGCCTGGAGAGCATGCTCACTCGCTATGGTTTCGACGAGTCCTGCCTGCTGCGCAGCGTGTGCGAGCTGGCGCGGCATCCCTTTGACGACTCGCTGCAGAATATGCTGACGGGTCTGCTGACCTTTACACTGACGTGAGTAACTTTTGGTAGTAGCAGTGGGGACTCACATTAATTTCTTTCCCCCAGGCCATCGCTGCACGAGGCTTTTGCGCCCAGCGAGACGCTCTATCGAGAGGTCTACGAGCAGGCGGAGCAGCAGGGATTTCTGGGTCAAAATTGTGCCGAACTGTATGCCAATTGCAAGGTGGATTTTCTCTCTGCTATAAGCAGTCTACTAAGCTAACACAGCGCTAACCCTTGGTATTACTAGCAAGTAACTAGATTAACTAGCGAGTGACTGGAGCGAGTCAGTGAGAGGAATCAGCGACTATTTTGCTGTTAAATAAAAGCCAAACACACACGTAAAAATTAAACTAAAACCAAAGTTTATTTCATCTGACTATGCGCGTGATTAGATTTACGATATCTATCGCACAATCGGAATATTCACGCTGACAGTCGCCGCCCAGGAAGCCCAGCTGCTCCGCACGCTCATAGCTCTCGCGATAGAGCTGCTCGCCAGCCGCAAAGCCTTCGTGCTGCGAGGGTCTGGAATGGAGAATAACCAAATAAAGTCCCACAGAGCAGATGGAGCAGCACTTGAACTTACGTGAGCAGAAAGGTTATGACTTGAGTGACCAGCCCGTAGCTGTGATCCTCGGCAAAGGGATGCAGCGACAGCTCGCAGACACTGCGCAGCAGACAGGACCTGTGGTAGCCATAGCTCTGCAGCATGTGCTCCAAGCCCGCGTACAGCTGTCCTGCCGTGAAGTCACTCGGATGGAATCCACTCTGCAGCTCTGTTTGGTTACCCAACTGACGCTTCTGGCGTCGCGCCAGCTCATCCGCCCAAATGGCCGAGTTGTAGAAGGACGACAGCTGATAGGGCAAGTTGTAGTTCATCTGAAAGCCCATGTCCATGAAGACTTTGGTGCGCGTGGGCAGATCCAGCGGTATCGATATCGAGGAGGTTATTTGTATCACCGTGCTGGCAGGAAACAACAGCAGGCCGTGTGCGGATCGCAGCGGATTTAGGCCCAAGATCAGGCCAAACCATATTAGAGCCGCGTACAGTCTGACGTTGTGCTGCCTTGTGCGACGCATGGCGACGTTGTGTGCCACTTGGACAGTCACTGAACGGTGTCAGCCGGAATTCTGCCTTGTCTTTGTCTATTTGGATCTTTAATTAGACAAACTTACCAGAGACCATTGACCAGCGGCCATGCGTGAGCAGCAATTAGAATGCTTCACGAAACTGGAGCGCTTGCTGCTCCCAAAAGATGCTGCTCCAGATGTGGTTCCACAATAAAGCGTGATCGAGGTAATCAAATCGAATGAGCAGCTATCATGCGTCGTCTTTTGTACCAGAAATCTTTATCTTTATACCTGGCACTAGCTTGAGGGTTAAGTTTTTCCAACAGGCTTTTGCCTTTGCTGCTCTGACAATTCTGTATACTGTAATTGTTTTTATCTTCAGCGTAGCTTTGGGTCTCAAAACTCCATCCTAAGCTTTGAAAATTCCCCAATTAACGGCAGAAACAAATCCGATTTGTGCTCCATCGCCGGAGCTGTCAATTTCTTGGGCAAACAAATGCGATCAAAGATTAACTCTAGATCAATCCAAAGCTAAATCCACCAAGCTATGAGTTTAGTTTGAAATTCGACTCAATGCAAACAAGATGTGGCACAGTGCTCAGACCTGGCTGTGTCTCTGCCTCACCGCGATGTGCAGTCTCTCTTTGGTAGCGTGCCACACCAAGACCTTGGACGAAACAAATGTCAGCAGCTGGAACAGCAGCTACAGTCACAGTCATAACACGCTGAGTCGCCCCAAGCGTGTGGCCATATTCAATGGTCAAGGAGTAGTCAAGTTCGTGCCCAGCTTGGCTTATCCCATCAAGCAAGTGGATAAGCAGCAATCCTTCTGGTGGTTCTTCAACTTCCAGTGCCAATGGGTACCCACAACAATCCCAATCTATTGGTGGAGCTTCTGGAACACCACAGCCTTTGTGTCCACGGCGCGTGAGTGGCGCAAGGATATGCAAACGAAGCTGCAGCACGATGAGGCACGCTCTTGGGTGTACGATGCCATAGAAACGGGCATGGAGCAGTGAGTACAGCGACAGCAGCTGCCACCGGGAACTATCCAACTTTTGCTGCTTACAGATTGGATGCCGAACATGGAGGCGCTTGCCTGCTGCGCAGCATCTGTGAGATCTCCCAGCGACCCTTTCAGAACAGCAACATTTTCAGCGAGATACTCAATGCGGTGTTGGTGTAAGTATTTACTACCAAGTATAGCTACCAAGAAAGCATAAACCCAGAACTCCATTCTGCAGGCCCACGCTGGACAATGTCTCGGACAAATATCTGCATGCCCGGGATGCGGGTCTCGCTGGTGCGGATTGCCGCAGAACCTACAACGAGTGCAGTCCGTTACTCTGGACACTCGTCACGAACATGGCCAAGAATCCCTTCTAAATAAAGTCCCTTCTAAACACAAAAATCGCTCCTTAAGTTCGCAAATTTCCGCTATTTATTCCATGTAAAAACCCACAGATCCAGACCTTGCTCCGTGAATTTTTTCTATTTTTTTCGGAGTGCGCGCAGTCGAAACTCTGCCCAGGCCTCGCACATCATTGGAGTCTTGCAGCAGCCACACTCGCTTAGGGGCAGGGCGCCA
The DNA here is from genome assembly GCF_900245975.1 of Drosophila guanche. Lineage (NCBI taxonomy): Eukaryota > Metazoa > Arthropoda > Insecta > Diptera > Drosophilidae > Drosophila > Drosophila guanche. The sequence continues at coordinate 4,780,996 of NW_022995749.1, read as the reverse complement.
GGTTTGAGTCTGCGACACTCGGAGAATGAGGGATAGGGTGTTAGAGGTTTGCGGCAATCCGAGGGCGAGGGATAGACTATGCATGAGGGCGGTATGCGCCCCTTCTTGTGGCAACGACGCTTGAACTTGGGGCAGTCCAGCGAGTCCGGGTCCGGGCAGGATGGCGGCTCGCAGGCGGTTTTCGGTTTGCGATGCTTGCGACGCTTCATGGGCGGCCCCCTGGCACGCTCAAAGCAACAGATTTTCTTCTCCTTCAGCTTCATGGGTGGACACGAGGTCCAGGTCTGCCAGTAGCGACGCTTCGCCTTGTCCGACTCCACGTAGTAGATGTCATCGAAGCGGGGATTGAACGGACAGTGAGGCTCGTGGGCATCACAGAAGGGATTCAGCCACATTGACTTGAATTTCTGTTTAGGCTTGGGCTTTGGCTTCTTGCGCTGCAGCTTCGGCTGGCCACAGGGCGACCTTGTGCCCGTCTTCTTGCATCTGGAATCCAGATCCTCCTGGCAGCCCTTAAACGAGGATGACAAACGCATGCACTGCCCCATGGCACGCAGCAGCCTTTGTGGCAGCAGCAAATCGCGCACTAACGAAAGGCCAACCATTTTTGTTGTTTCTAAATTTTAATGACAAGAACTTGATTTTTGCGAACTTAAATTTGGGCCTGAAATTTTGTATAAAATATTTTGTGTGCTGTTCGGAGCGGCCTGGACGCTGTACTGAGGCAAATGGCACTCTGGCATGCCCTAGAGTTTCGACACACAGCCTACTTGCTGCCTGATGTCGGGTAATTTTGTGTCAGGAAATCCAAAACATTGTAGGGGCAGCTCAGGGCATAAAAGCGCACACAGTCCTGGATGTCACTGGGATGTTTGTACTTGTCAGCGGTTAGCTCTTCAGGCACGCTTAAATGGCGAACATTTAGCTCAAATTTACTCTGAATATCCCCCCCAGCTTACGTGAGTATAATCCGCATTAGATCCTCCATGAGAAAGCCGCCCTTGAGGCGTGTTCTTAGCTCACACATGGCGCGCTTTATGCAGCTGCGAACGTCCAATTGGAAGCTGTGATTGGATGCAAATTATTGATTAAACTTCTTTTGGGCTTAGTTACTTTCCCCAGCTTACACTCTCCCTAAGGCTTCAAACTGATCGTAGATGTCTCTGCGTTCTCTGTAGCCGCGATGCAGCTTCCATTGTGGCACATGCGACCAGGACTCATAGGTCTCCTCCTGCGGCTGCTGCTGGATTTGAGTGGACAAGTGCCAGGGCGATTGATAGAACGAATTCGCAGTGAGTTGGGGACTGTAAGAGATTTATTGGTAAGCATTTTCTTTCATTTATTTATGCATTTTCTTTACCTGTAATAAGGCGCATATTTGATCGGTCTTTGGGCGTTACTCCCAGCCCAATCCCATCGCCTCCTGGTCTTGGGTTTATGTTTAGGATTCTTCGATATCTTTGGCTCCCAACCCTCCACCGTATCCGGCAGCGGCAAGTACATATCAAATTCCAGACTATACTGCAGCCCACTCGGCCGTCCACCCACTATGATCTTGGTCAGGGCAGCTGTGACCAGCAGCGAGGCCTTGTCCGGAAAGACCAAACCCCGCACACGACGCGAGAGCAGCGAATGCCTTGGGTTCACAGCTTGCTGGCAAAGTTGGGTTTGATTTTCACCCCAAACGATGCGGAAAGTACCCCAAAGTAGCAGCAAGGTAACGCACCTCATGGCAACGTAAGCAGTAATCAACTGATCTGTGACCAAAGTTCTAAGTCTGTCACAGAAAATAAACGCCAGAGGAGAGACGACAGACAAAAGTGCGCTAATTGAAGCCAGATGCGGGACGGGCGGTGCTCCTACAGCACTTTTGGGACTCTTAAGACAACGTAGAGCAGGCGTAATAATTGTTCGATTTCTCACATTTTGGGCTTGAAATACTTCCCGTTTGTATGCCCAAAACTTCCAGTGAACAAAGCAAGCTTGTGCTTAAAATTAAACCAACAAAAAAAGAACACAAAAATCAACAGTTTAGGAACAACAAATAAAATCGAAGCACAGCTCTAAAGTTGATAGCCAAAAATCAAGCAAGATGTCGCTCGTTGCCTTTGTGGGTCGATTGGTGCGTCGCAGCTTTGTGCCGCCATCGCTGCTGCAGCTATCGGGCAATCGTGGACCACGCAAGATACCGCATATTCCCATTAAGGGTCCCAGGGACTATGACTACTGGCGAGAGTTGAAGCGCGAGATAACTCCGAAGCCGTCCCGGAAGGTGGGGAAACGCATCCCGAAAATATCCAAAAAGCTGAGGAAAATTGAGAAGGAAACGGAAAGGAAACGGTAGGGGGCAGGAGAAGCAACGAAATTTACTTTAAATAAAATAAAAACTTTACCAATATTTGGGATATAATGCCAAACCAACAGCTGCTTTCAATTTAAATGTGCCGCCAAGTTAACAGTTGATCAGCAGACAGCCAAAATAACAGCTTAGCTCTGTTATCTATGCCGCACTGTCAGCTCTAAAAGTTACCTCCAAGTAAGCGTAAAATAATGCCGTTTGCATATCCAAATAGATGCCTATAGATGCTCCAATATTCTCTACCTGTATCCTTAACACAAGGGCACTTTATTTGTGCAAATAATGCCAACATTTTCATTTTTGTCTTGACAGCTCTAACATCCGCTTAACAGCATGTAGTTGCTGTTATCATTAACAGCACAAGAAACTGTGCAATTTACGCGCCTTACAGCACTCTGTTACGCTTAACAGCTGCCCTAACAATGCTGCCCATTGCTGTTAGCTCAGATATTCAAATTCAAATTCAAAATACATTATAAATGATTACAGACTTTGCGCTTAGTAGCCTATCAACTATCTAATCTACTATAATATCAAGTCATTTACCAATACAAAAGTCTTTGAACACCACATCGAGTATATCTTCGCAGCTGACGTGACCCGTGATGCGTTCAATGCAGCGCACGGCATTCCGCAGCTTTGCGGCGGCAATGGCCATGTCGGGGAAAACATCTGGCTTGTAATCTCTTAGGAATATATCAATGTTCTCAATGCAGCGCACCAGTTGCTGGCGGTAGCGTGTGTTCGTGATGCGCGGATGTTCGGCGCGTGGTGTGCCGCAGAGCTGCTGCAGCTGCTGCTCGAGCGCGCCCAGAAATGTGGGCATATTGGCAGGCTGATGGCAGGAGATGGATAAAACGTTGCTCAGCTGCTCCAAGCGCTGACACTCCTCTGTGGAGAGTGTGTCCGTTTTATTGGCCACCAGCTGCACTCGCTTGCCGCTACACAGCTCCGTGGGTATGTCCAAATCCTTTAGGTAGCGCTCTACATAGCCAGCAACCATCTCGTTGCTGGACAGTTCCCTCACAGCGATGGCATCGGTTAGGAGGAGTATTAAGTCCGATTCTTCCACACATTTCTTGGCTCTCTTCATGCCCTCCCGTTCTATGCTGTCCGCCGTGTGCCTGCGCAGGCCTGCAGTGTCCGAGAATATCACCGGATAGCCGCCAAAATTGTGCATCGTCTCGATAATGTCGCGCGTTGTGCCCGCCTGGTCGGTGACAATCGAAACGGAGCGCTGACAGAGCAGATTCAGCAGACTGCTCTTGCCCACATTGGGCGCTCCAACGATGACCGTGCGCACGCCCTCGCGCAGCAGTTCGCCCTGCCGCTGGTCATTCAAGTGCTCGCGTATCTCGCCACGCACCGCCTTCAGTTCCTTGGTCAGCTGCAGGATGACGCCGCCCTCGATTTGCTCCTCTTCGGCAAAGTCTATGAAGGCCTCCAGGTGGGCGGCACAGCGGATGAGACGCTTGCGCCACTTGTTGTACAGGCGGCCCAAGGCGCCCGTGCTCTGCAGCAGTGCCTGAAAGGGAGAAAAAGAATCCTTAGTGCCTGTCCATTAATTGGATTTCCTTTTGGCATCTCTCACTTGTTTCCTTTGTGCCTCGGTCTCGGCGTGTATCAGATCCGCCAAACCCTCGACCTCCGTGAGATCCAGCTTGCCGCCAAAGAACGCACGCTTTGTAAACTCTCCCGGTTCGGCTTGTCGCAGTCCATCGAGCCGTCCGAGAGCGTCCAGCATCGCCGCTATGACTGCCAGGGAGCCGTGCACCTGAAACTCGCAGGCATCCTCGCCAGTGAAGGAGGCTGGCCCGGGAAACCACAGCAGCAGTCCCCTGTCAATCATTTCATTGCTTATGGGATGAAAAAATGACTTTAGATACGCCTGCCGCGCCTTGGGCTCGTAGTCGCTGCATCCGACGATGGCGCGCAGCGCCCTCTTTGTCTGTGGACCGGAGACGCGTATCACGGAGACGCCGCACTTGACGTGGCCCGAGCTGAGGCTGTATATGGTGCAGCCGCTGCTCCCATAACGCCGAAAGCTGCAGCAAAAGCTGTTTGTTATGTTCCGCAGCAGCGCCATTCAAACAATATTTAAACAATTCAACGCAAAAATTGGCAAAATTGCACCGGGAAGTAGACCTTACCCCACCATCAGAAATATACTGTGATATACCATTTATGGTATATAAATGAGTGATGAGTGAACGAACTAACCCTCTTAAGCCCCCAATAATTAAACAGCGTAGTATTCTTCTTGGTAAATACTTCCTGTGCATACAATCTTCCTCCTTTCTTACAAAAAAAAACTCAGCGCAATATCTTTCATCTGCACTGCTCTAAAGTCCCACAGTGGAGCGGTGTTTAGTCTTTGTTAGTCTATGTTATTTGAACAGTATATTTTAAAATTAATTAAGTATATTTTGGTATATTTCTGGTCAGACGCACTGTTTACGTGTTTTTTTCGTTTAAAATGTCATCCTGGATCACAGGATTGGCGGACAAGGCCGAGAATATTCTGAACAAGCTTGACCAAAATGCAGCCACAGCCCTGCAGTTGGAAACACCAGTGTCCGCCACCGGGGAAGCCACGAGTGCAATGAAGAGGAGCATGACCAGCAGCACCAACTCTTTGTCTCTGAAGTCGACGACGCTGTCGCCAGCGAAGCGATCGAGTGCCAGCGCCAGCGCCGCGTCCAGCGTCAAGAGCGACCAAGGCGCACCCGTGGTGACCAAGGAAATGAGCAAGCGTATGACCACATCCGCCAGCTTCTCCACGAATCCTGATAGCTATGGCAGCGCCATGGCCGACACCCATGAGTTGGCGGCCTTCAAGATCGCCCTGAACGAAATCACCGCCGAGCGGGACGAGCTGCGACTGCGGCTGCACGAGCTGAGCCACGACAGCGAGAATTTGGCGCTGCAGGAGCGCGCCCAGGAGCTGGAGACTCTAGCACAGACACTGTCCGAGGAGCGGGACAAGGCAGTGCATGATCTAAACGATGCCCACACCGCACACATGGCGTACGTGCACTCCATCTCGGAGCTGGAAACGAATCTGGCCAAGTTGCAGCAGGAGTACATGAGCGCGGCGAACAAACTGCAAATGCAAACCAAGGAGACGGAGCAGCATCGCCTCGAGCTTCACGAGTACCGCACCAAGGCACAGCGGGCGCTGCAGGCCAAGGATGCGCTCATAGCAGAGCTCAAGGCAAAGCCCTCAGAAGAGACAAGTGGAGAGGCAAAGGACAGTGAGAGTCGTTTGCTGCAAATCGAATACGAGGCACTAAAGCAGGAGCTGGAACATGCCCACGAAGAAGTGCACAAAATGCGCCTGCAGCTGGAGGATAACGTGGCGCAGGAGCAGCAACGCGAACTGGAGCTTAGCTCTGCGCGTCAGCGGGAGGAATCTCTGGCCAAGGAGCTGCGACAGGCCCGCGAACACAGTCTAAATGCCGAATCCGAGCAGCGCATGCTCACCCAGGAGCTGGCATCGATGCGGCAGCAGCTCAGCAATCAAATGGCCGCCGCCGCCACACGCCTGCAGGAACGCGAGCAACAGGTGCAGCAGCTGCGGCAGCGTCTCAGCGGAGAGGTGCACACCAGTGCCAAGAACGACTACGAGAGCCGACTGAAGGCGCTGACACAGTCGCTGGTCGAGCGGCAGGGTCTGTTGGAACGTGTGACGGGCGAACGGAATGCTCTACGCCTGCAGCACGAGCAAATACAAATGCAACTGCAACAGAAGCAGCACATGGTGCAGATTGAGAGCCAGCAGCGAGGGAACCGCAACTCCTCCATGCTCTCAAACAGCACAGATGATGGTGGGTAAACCTTAGTTGCTTCCCGAACTTATATCAGCATTAATTCCGTTCCTTCCCACAGCCAAGGCTCAGTTCCCGGTGCTGATGCATCCTAGTCCGTTTGATAATCGTGTGGCCCGTCGCTTTAAGCGTGCTCTACGCCAGGCCGACTCAATGGGCATACGCGTGGGCACCTTTCTGCGTCGCTATCCGATGATGCGCGTCTCTGTGATTGTCTATGTGGCGCTGCTGCATCTTTGGGTGATGTTTGTGCTGCTCTCCACGACGCCCAATTAAGCCTAAGAGGTCATAGGTTAAACTATCTGAGCAATTGTTTTATTTTGCAATTATTTAAATATTTTATACATAAGCTGACGTCCTGGGCCTTCGCTGCTGTAGCCAAATTTGGGGCTACAGCTGCAACGAGGCGGAGCACGAATTGTGTGTGTCATGTTTTTGTAGGTGTTGCAACAAGTTGTAGCGTATATATCATATATTATATATGGATCGTATCGTGTGTGTTTTTAGGTGTTCTAAATTCAATAAACACATCCACTAGACTATGTACAGAAAAATTGCATTTGGCTGCTTTAAACACTAGAAACAATTAATAACAAGGGCCAAGAATATAATTCACACTACTAAGTTAAGTAAAAAGAACGTTGTTTCGTCACAGTTCGAATATTGCATACAGAAATTCCACTAACCAACCGCTAAAGAGCATATAAATAGAGCTAGCGCAAGGTGAATTTACCTACAAGGTGAAGTTGTCCAATAACTTATTCACCACGCCCAGGCAGACTGCAGAATTAACCTTGTAAGTAAATACACCTTGCATGCGCACACCTTTAACCCATGCTGAAGTAAATAGAGAGACAAATAGAGAGGAAGCGAGCGGGGATTTGGCATCAGTAGCAGAGGCTTTTGGGGCGATTCGCGTAAAACGAACGCTAGATGCCCCTCAGGCGCTTATATCAGTCATCAGAGTAATAGCTCACATAAACGGCATCGCCGCCAATGCTAATCAAACACTGGCCCTAGAACAGAGAAAAAAAACGGGTTAAAAGGATTAATAAAAACAGCTGTGCATGGTTTAACGGTGCTTTGCTTACCTGATTCTTGTGCTGATTATCAAACAATATCAATTCGGTGATGTAAAAGGAGACCATGGCATTGCCGCCCAACGATGCTATGTGCGCACGCACCACTGCCAGCAGTTCGGTGATGAAGCCATGCACAAAGCCACTAATGCCGCCAATTTCACGTATTGAAGTGCTCTCCCGTATAAAGAAGAAGTTGAGGTTGCCCAAATACTTTTCAATGCGTCCGCCGGGTATGAAACTCAGCGGAGTCAAGTCCACGCCATAACGATCGCGCAAAGGGAACTGCAAGAAAACGAATTAATTAGCTATCCATAGCCAGTGATGGTCTCACACTTACATAACGATTCCTGGAGACTGTTGTGCCCAAATTCAGCGACTTGATGCCTGTGGAGGATGGCGGCACACCCGAGGAAAGATTCCCCAGACGCGAGGGCGATGTTTTGCGCATTTTAAACGAACTCATGCCAAACGGCGGTATGGCTGTGCTGGTTGGTGTCGGTGTGTCCACCATTTGATCCTCATCCAGTGGGAATATGTAATCCTCTTCCTGCAGCATACGTTTGCCATTTGCCAGCTCGGGCTGGGAGTGTGCGGCATGCACTGTGGTGGCAGCCTCATGGAAGCCATTCTGCTGTGGTTGCGCCGGTCGTCGACGATATTTCATTTTATTGGCATCGCTCAGACCCATGGCCATGCCAGTGACAAGAAGTTGAATTTGATCCTAAAAGGAGACAGAAATAAATGCAGTTTTTATGTCAGGGGGAATGCTTCCCGCCACTTACCGACTCGGGCAGTTCCAGCCTAAAGCGTAAATCGCAAATGGCACAGGGTATCATGGTGCGCAGCTTAAAGTAGATCGTCTGCAGCAAACTGTGGACCAAAGGGAGATCAGTTTAGTGGCTACACTTAGGAGGGGAAAACTCCAGCTACTCACCGCTGAAAGTGTTTGGGAAATCCATTGACACTTTGCCCCACTTCCAGACGCGCACGCCACACTTGTGTAAACATTTGCAAATTCTTCACCGTGTCCATTTCGAGCATGCCCGGCACCTGCTGTGTGTTGACCACGTGGAAGCCCTCGGGGGGATACGGTTCCATGAGCAGCGATATAATCTCCAGATCCTCTATATCATCCACTTCCAGCACACAAAGCTCTTTGTTGCCGCAATTCAAATCGATTTCGTTCATTTCCTCCTCATCCGAGTCGTCCGTGTCCGACTGTTTATCGCCAGAAGCGCCCGTTGCTGGTGTCGCATTTGCAGCCAAGTCGGGGTCCAAGCTTTTCAGCTGATAAATCTCCTGATTGCGCTCGAACGTCTCCTGCAATTTCTTTTGCAACTCATTCAACTTTTGCTTGTCCGTCCACGAGTTGCCGGCGACTATTTTCGGCACCTGTGGCACTGGCAGCGCTGTGAGGAAGAGTGCCGTGCCCGTGGCTATCAAGGCAATCATGCGCTCCCCAATGGCCACTTGGGTGCGCAGCCCGAAAATTGCATTCATGCCCTTGGCCTTGAGCTTGTTGATCAGCACGCGATGCAGTTCGTACTCCAGAAATGGCAACCCGTCGGATATCTCCTTGGCATTAAGTTCGGCTCGCAGATCCCGCTTGGCGCGCACCACTTGAGCCTGCATGAAGCAGCCGCGTCCCGTCACCTGCATATACTCGGGCACCTCCAGCGTGGCAAGCAGCACATCGGGCACGCGTCCCTTGCGGCAAATGGCACATTTCTTCATCTTTACATTGAACGGCACGGAGCTGAGGTTGTAGGGTATGTGGCAGATGGCGCAGGCATTGCGCGGTCCATTCAGCGGTGGCATGCCGTAACGTTTGCCACCCGAACTGTTGCCAGTGCCCACGGAGCCGCTGTCCTTGCTGGCACTCGGCTCGCCGCTACTGCTGCCATTTGCCTCCTCCAGGGAATTTGTCATGGCATTGCCCGTCGTGGCCTTGGACATGGCATACAGATCGGTTTGCGACACCGAACGATTGAACACCATATTGATGACGGCCGCTGTGCCAGTGGCAGATAAAACACAAACATCATCGCTGCAAGCAAGCAAGGTTTGAGGATTATTTAAGGAGAGTTTGTTGATGGCATTCCTTACGATATGGTTGTCGCCTCCGCATAACCCAAGACCACATTACAGCCTAGGGAACGCGCGTGCGAACGTATCTCCATGCGCAACTCCGTCCACCAGCTGTCCCGCACTTCGGGCTCATCCGGATTTGGCACACGCTCCAGCAGCTTCACCGAACTCGCAGCCACTGTCGCTCCCAGATGGAGTATGAAGCCCGTGGGGTACTTTGTCATGGTCAGAAACGGATACTCCAGCATGTCCAGGCTATCCGCTGCGGTGCCTGTCTTGGCCCCAACAGCGGGCTGCGTTAGACGCATCATTGCCGTGGCAGCCACCAGACGCTCGCTGGCCACACAAATTGAGTTGCCTGTGAATTGAATTTGAAGCAGAAGCAAGAGAATCAATGGAAGTATCGCTCGTGGGTGGGATTACAACCATTTTGCTGTAGAATGGGAATACATTTATGTATATTTACAGAGTCATCTTAGGTCTAGAGAGTGGGGGGGAGACTTAGAAGTGGTTGGGGTATGCGATATGTAATGAACGAAAATTAGTTATTCATTGTTTAAGTTCAAGTCGATCTAGCGATGGTTTTATCTGCGCTTTTCATCAATTGACTTAGCTCGAAATATCAATCTTGTATTCATTCGACCGTTTGGGTCACGCGTCATGCGGCAGCGCACCTCGATCGGTTTGCCAGTTTCTTTTTCTGGTATAGCCGATTGTTCATATGAAGCTTCGACTTGCGGTTGCCTTGAGTCACTTCTTGATGGCGCAGTCAACGTCCTAATAAATTCTTATCCGTCTTCATAGCTACAGGATTTGTAGTGGTAATTTATTATGATCATTATTTAGCGATCTGAGGATTCATGCAGGGTAGTGCTTTGTTCCACTGAGGCGCAAATCATCTTCTTCGATGAATTATTTTGCTATAAAAGATTCGCCGAATAACATGGAATCTCTGTGCAAAATTTTCCATACACATTTGGTATTTGGAATAAGGCAAATAGAGCCCTGGGACTCGGGCTCCACCCGAGTACATTATTTCATTTCTAAATAGCTCCACTTTGACGTTAAATTATCCTAGTTAAGGAACACACATTAATGGCTGTATATCGTTAAAACGGATGAAGCATTCGCAAGAGACAGTTTTGTGATGGGATTAAGGAGAACACATCGAATAACCACAGAGAGAGTGAGATATAGGCAGAGAGAGTGGAAAGCAGGCACACACTTAGACAACACACAATTAACATCAAGAATGGAGATGGACATCAAGAGAGGCTTAGTTAGACATCGAGAGAAACAGTTACTTAGACATAGAGAGAGCGAGAGTGAGAGTGAGCCAGCTACTTACGCTTGCGATGAAGGAATGTAAAGGCAAAGCCTGTGGTGTTGCCGGTGTGCAGCAGCAGACGACGCAAAGAGAGAACGTTGAAAGAGAACGGCGTTTAACTGTTACTTAAAGTTACGCAAAAAGAAACCCAAGAGCTGGGACACACACACACACGCGCACACACGGACACAAGACAATTGGCAGGGTTGGCTAACGCTTAAAACAAAAGCCTTAAACTAAGATTAGATTTCCCATCCTTAGTCGCTAATCCCCGCACATACCTTTGGGCGTGACACTCAAATCAGAGTCAGAGGAGCGACGACAAATCTCTCCAACTGTGGCCGGCACCATTGTAGTGGCTGTCGATGCAGTTGATGTGGAAGCACTGTCGGCATTTGTGGCCGCCGATATGCCACTCTTGGATGGACTTGGTGTCAACTTCAAACGACTGCTGTTCACGGGCGAGGGCAAGCGCCAACCAGCTCCCGTTCCAGTTCCCATTCCAGTTCCTGTTCCAGACGATGCTGGTGGTGGCGTGGCTTGTGCTGCGTTTGCTACTGCTGTCTCAGTGCTGGACCTAAGTTGTTGTTGTTGTTGTTGTTGTATGGCAAATGGAGCAAGCAATGATGATTCATTATTGTTGTTACTAAGGTTAGTACTATTAGATATATTTACAGAATGATCTAATTTGGTAAGAACAACAAAAGGATTAAAATCAAAGGCGGAGGGTGGTACTAGTAGCTCGGACTTTGTGGGCGGTGTCTGGGGTGTCGGGGTCGAGGGGCAAACACGCAGCTCTGGCGGTGCATTAAGCAGCAACGTGTTCGGTGGTGCAACAGCTGCCACTGTGCCCAAATTATTAAATGAAACACTGCGCTGCATGGCGCTCTTTCCGTAGCTGGGCAAATGATTCAATTGCAGCATGGAGCTGGATGTGTTCAGGTTGGTGCTGCCCAGCCAACCCTCATCGTTGCAGCATGTCGGCAGCTCTGGATGCGAGCTGTAGTAAGGCTTATACTCCATTGAGAGCATAAAGGATGGATGTTTGGGTTTTAGTTCGAGCGGTATGTCCTTTGGCTTCAGGTGCATCAGCTGCTGCAGGCGTCGCGAGAAGCCGCGCAAATCCTCTAGCAAGTTGTGGTGCTTCGGTCCGAGATCTGGCTGACTATTCTCACAGCTGCGCGTCTCGCCCGGCCTGATCCAATTGTCCTGCAGATTCTCCTCCTCCAGCGACTCTTCGCCGTTGCTATCGGGCGGGAGTAAAGCAATTTGCAATGACTCCTCGGAGTCCGTGGAGTACGTGAAGGAGCGGCCGCTCTTTAGCTGCATAAACTCCTCATCCACTGGCAAGTCCGGCGCTGAGCGCGTATTCTCCTGAAACTCCGTCAGACCGGGCACAGTGAGAAAACTTTGGCTGGCTGTCACATGGCTGGGACGCACGCCCGTATCGTTACTTATGGAGCGCACAATGTTCGGGGGACTGGCCTTCATGTTCAGGGGAAATCGCGACCTGCGACGCCGCTGACGAAAGCTGGACGGTGCCGTGACTGCTCCACCGCTGCCGCCAAAGATGCTGCTTAGCGATTGTGTGGCATTCTCGGGTATCTTTGGCTCGATGCGTCGTATCAGCGTGGCATACTTCTCGCTGAAGACATTGCGCGAGGAGAGCGTTAGACGGCGCATGCGATGCCTCAGCTTCTTCTCGCGAATCCGCTCACCGCGCTCGTCCTCCTGCCTGATGAGATTCTGCATGAGATCCGCATCCTCTGTGTCACTGCTGGCACTTTCGATGTAGAACAACGTTGCTGCCGCCGCTGCCTCCGCGGCTGCTGTGGGCTGCCGGCATATGTTGAGACGATATTGTGGCGTACGTCCGGACAGCGGCAGACTCAAGCTGCTCGCACCCGCACAGTTGAGAAAGTCGAGATACTTTTGGGCCAATCTACGCGTGGGATGGTGGGTGGGGGCGTGTGTGTGGATGCAAACACAAAAATACGAGACGACAAAAAGAACAACAACAACAATATTTTGGTGCGTGCAAAACGATACGACAAGGAGCGAGTTTGTTACAGAGAGAGAGGGAGAGATATCGAGAGAGATTGGATCGGTGTGGGGGTAAAAAATGTTCAAGAGAAGAAAAGAATTTGCTTTAGAACATTGTTGGAAATTTGAGGCACATTTGCTCGCACCTACAAAAACGACTACAAAACGAATAATTAAAGCAAAAAATAAACACTTAAAGTATGTACAAATTTAGGCTTCCATTTCCAATTGAAAGTTTTCTCGTATTTGGCATACTCACTCCTCTATGAGCACCACATCGGCGCTATTTGGCTGACTGCTGCTTGTGTCCTTGATCAGTGTGACGGCTGTGCCCACGCCGCGTGCCACCACACCCACATCGCCCTCGAGGTCAAAGCATTGCGTGTAACCGATCACCGCATTGGCGCCCATATTGATGGCCTTTAAGCCCATTTTGCGCTGCACCTGGCCGGACAGCTTCAGGAAGACAACTTGCCGCGCTTCGTTGGAGGCGCGTGGTGTGCGTATTTTGTCAATCCATTGGTACTCCGGATCATCGTTGACCACCAGCTCCTCAACAAAGCCATGTATGACTTGAGCGCGATAACCAAATGGAACACATTGGGCTGCAAAGGAAAATTCTTAATTAAAAGAGCTCAAAAGAGGCAAAGAAAACTACGCACAGTGGAAGAAGGGTATGCCGCAGGAACTTTGACGAAACTTGTTGACATCAGAGAATAGATCCACTTTGACTATCACATTGATTTCGCCACGAATGCCGTGCATTGTGTCAAAGACTGGTATCCAACCGGAGAGGACAGTGCCCTTGCCGTGCACCGCCTGACTAGAGCTCTCCAGGCACAAAGGATTCAAGCTAATGTTCACCTTGCCAATGGCATCATTGGCCGAATATGTGTCGTAGTCCATCAGTCGTATCTGCAGTGGCTCATCCTGCAGCTCAGCATCATCCACTTCAAAGCGAAACCTTGAAACATACGTAAGAATTATGAATGTATTTAGATAGGGGAGCACATTAAACAAAACACACACCAGTCTGTGTTCCATGTGGGATTCAGGCTCTTGCGGAACACGTCCGTTTTGTGGGTCACCGAGGCTAATTTGATTTCAACAAATGCATCCGTCGTTTCGCTGCTCTTGTCCATGACAGGCAAATTGCGTGCCGCCTTGATTTTCACACCCACTTTGCCAGGCATCTTGTCACGTCGCTCGCTCGCTCCTTTTCACCAATTTGTTGCTAAATCTGCCAATCAATTTTTTTAACTTGTGTTTTCCATTTTCCTAGTTCTTAGTGTGACTGCAATCGGATAGCGACTAAATACCAGCGTGCGGTATTGCGTTTTTTTTCGTTTTTTTTTCTAAACCTTTCAGCTAAATCTTTATTTTTGTAAGCAATCTAATAAAAGAGTCAAGAAGAGTAGGTCAATCTTGTGGCGAGTGCATTGTACAATCGCAGAAAATTGTATCTCCACGGCTGAGAGTCTTAGTTTGATGGCAATATTAAACATAATATTTAATCGAGTAAATATGTCACTGACCGAGACCGATTAACCTTCTGTTGACCAATGGGTGTTTAAGTGCAAACTAAGAAATTAATGAAACTTAAAGACTTTTAACGCAGTTTAGCTGAATGAAACGGTGTCCATTTGAATTTATTCGTAAACAGGAGGGATGGGTGGCTACAATAAACATTTACAAATAGTTTTATTTCGCCAATTTGGAGAAAGTGATTACCTATTTAAAAAGCGGGCGTTCAGGGTGTTAAGTTTGAACAGTCACTCGGAATGAGCCTAGTAAATACCAAAAAAAAAGACAAAAATCAATAGCCGCCATATTTTTTCACATGAAACGACAGAACAAACGCGCTTCAGACTCCCCCAAATATGTTTAGTTAAATAAGTTAATACAAGTAAACAATTGCCGCAAGTGATTAGAGTGTTCTGCAGCACTTAAGAGCGTTTCCACACAGTTGCATTGTCCAAGTTGCATGATATAAACGCTTCGAATAGCAATCTCCGGCATTTCTGTTCTTCTTCTTTCCCCATTCGTGCTGCTGCCAGTGTGCGTTCGAGTCCCGCGACTGTGTGTGTGTTTCTGCGTGTGACTCTGTGTGTGTGTGTGTGTCCCAGTGCTGGTGTTTTTGTGCGATAATAAAATAATATATAGACGAGGAGCATGGAAGGAGCACAAGTATCATCCCCGTCAGTTGGTGGCCCACGTGGTGGTGGCTTTCGCGGACGCGGCGGGGGCGCTCCCATGCGCGGCGGATTCGACCGTGGCCGTGGACGCGGTGGTCGCGGTCACTTTATGGGTGGCATGCGCGGCGGTATGGGCGGTGGACCGCCGGGAATGCAGGGCATGATGCCGGGCCCTCCGCGCGGCATGCGTGGACCCAGAGGAGGAATGGGCTACCAGGGACGCGGCGGTTTCCAGCCCCGCGGCGGCGCTCCTATGGGCATGCGAGGCGGACGTCCTCCCATGTACCAACAACGTAAGTGCACAGCCCCCACAGATGATAGTTAATAGCATAAAATACCTTAGAACACAATGTAAATCCCATTTATACGGTCGTAAGCAGCTCCCAAACAACACACAGGTGCCGACAACAACAAGACGGTGTCGCCCGTGCCCACAACAGCGGCGTCTGGCGAGTCACAGGCCGGCGAAGCCACCGGAGAGCAGGAGACCACAGATGCCCAGACTCCGGCGCCAGCATCTGTGTCCAACAACTCACATAGCAGCAGTGCTCCAGGCAGCAATGGTGGTGGCGGTGGAGGTAGTGGTGGAGGAGGACCTCCACCATACCTGGGACGTGGTCGTGGACGCGGCGGTCCGTTTAGTGGACGCGGTCGCGGCGGTGGTTATAATCCACATATGAATGGCAGTGGAGGAGGCGGTGGAGGCGGCATGTACGGTGGTCCGCATTCGCATCATAGCAACTCAATGGGAGGCGGTCCTGGGGGCGATCACGGACAAATGCCACGACGTGGGGCACCCCGTGGCCGAGGCGGGTACAATCAAGGTATGAGTCGGCCACCCATGCATCACCATCAGGCACATAATCCCAATACACAAATTGCACCGGTACCAGCTCTCAAACGTGGCGCACCCGGTGGTCCTGGTCCCAAGCGTGGACGCTATGAGGGTGGTCCCTACGGCCAGCGGCCCATGACACCCAAATATCATAACTCTCAACAGCATATGGGCGGCGGCGGTGGCGGTATGGCCTCGCAGTCATCCTACGGCTCGGCTCCCAGCCATCATTCATCGGCTCAAAGGTAATATAATCACCCACGAAAGCATCTCCAAAGCAACAACTAACGCACAACTTTTCCTGGCTGCAGCCATCATGGTTATCAGACCCACGACCAGACACAGCAGGTCGATCCGTATGCGCAGAGCAGTTACAGCGCATCGACCTCGCAGCAGGGCTACAATGGCTATGGCCAGAGCAGCAGCAGCTATGCAGCGCACGCATCTCAGACAAGTGCACCAGCCAGCAGCAGCTATGCCACACATGGCACCGAATACGATCAGAGCCAGTATCAGAGCTACAAGTGGGTTGCCTCCTCTACACTCTACACTCTAGACCTTAAATTCAAAGATAATTCATTCTAATAACGTTCTGCGTTCAAACAGCTCCACGGGCTATGCCGCACAGCAGGATACACGCTATCCTTCGTACAGCCAGGACTACAGCCAGCAGTATGGATCAACGGCTGTGGATTACAATGCGACTGGGCAGACGGACTACAGCCAGCATGGACAGCAGAGCACCGCCGGCTACGACGAGAGAGCCTATGCAGGCTATGGTATGTGAACTGCTCGCGCTGCCTGTAGCCTCCCATCAACCACCCTTACCCGCTCTACTTGCAGACTCGCAGGCTTATTCGCAGAACTATTCGAATGCCGCCGCTTACTACTAGACAACCGCATAACCGTCTCCTCACCCACAACACCCTAGTGGCCAGACACCAACCCAGAACAGAGAGTAAAAGAACGCTGCGCGTGCTCCGATGATGGGCGGTCAAGTAACCAAATAAAAAATGGGATTTAAGGGCAGAAAGTATAAACATAAATGAAGAAAGAGAAGGAAGAAGGTATATGTTTAATGCATAATTAATTTGCTATATATATATAAAATAATAATACAAATACCACACACACTCACACCCAAAACACACACACCCTTAACATATATAACTTTAGTTTTAAGGACAAAAAGTTCTTCTTTTCTTAGACATTAAGCATAACTCCCAAGCATTGCTGCGCGTCTCTTTCCAATCAATATTCTACACCTAACCGAATCAAATCACATTTCTCCCGCCTGTTATTTTGCCTTGTTTCCCCGCTGATTTTCCCAACCCCGCCTGTTGTTTAATGTTTTGTTCGTGGACAAACGGAGCCTTGTGCTCCAGCCAAAAAACCGCTCTTAGATTCTCTTTTTACAATTTACAATTCAAGTGTGTGACCAAAAGTATGTTTAAATAATCATATTTTTTTACATCAACTGAAAGAGTAAAACAGTCGCGATCCGAATTACTGGATACTGAACTGAAATAAAACTAAAAATTTATATATTGTAAATCATGTCATGTCATACAGAAGAATACAATCAGATGTATCAGTAGATTTTAGCTGTTAAGCTCAAAAACAAAACCTACACTGAAACAGAGAACCCCAAAACCTCTAAGCATTCAAAGGTGTTTATGCAGCAACTGGAATCGGCTATGATTTTGCAAGATTTTTGACAAAGAACCAGACACTTTATTTCTTTTTTGTTTTTTTCTCACCCTCTATCCCAAGAAACAAACTTTACTCGTAGCCACAATTTAAGCAAAAACAAAAAGCACGTATTTATATGTAACTCTTTATATTAAGTAAGCCTGAGGAAAAAAGTGACGAAATATACAAACAAATATATTAGCAAAAGATGCAAAAATCATAACAATTATCAAAGTCAATAAAATAATGTTCAAAAATGTGTGTAATGCATTAAACTTATTTACACCTACATATTATTATTATTTCGTAAAACAAAACCAAAAACAAATACTATATACTATTATTCTGTTTAAATAAATAAGCTTAAAGATACCAACAAAAAAATGGAGTGCAAAAAACACCCAATCGAAAGCAAAAAGAGAAACGAAACGAAAAGAAAAGACTGAAAAATTCACGAAGCGAAGCAGCGCAGTAAAAACTACAAGCATACAAATTCAAGACTTATCAGAGATAACGAAAAACTCTCAACCACTCCAGTATTAAGTATTTCCAAAAAAAAAAAAGAAAACTCAAGTGCAAAAAAGAACAAGAACTTACCACAAAAAGTCAAATCTGAACAAGAAAAAGAAGAGAAAGATAATGCCAAATACGCTTTGAAATGTTCTACGATTCAGTCCCTAGCGTCGCGTTTAAATTTCAAACAATTAGATAAATATCTGAATCAGAGAGAGAGAGAGATTGACAATTGACAATTGAGAAAGCTTTAAGTACAAAAACGAAATGAATATTAAAACTATTTAATCATTCTTTGGTAAGTTAAGATTGAAGCCAAAACAATTTATCATATAAAAAAACATTTTTTAGCTCATGTAGAACTCAGCAGGCAAACAAAAAACTATTAGAGTCGTACTCATAAGTTTGTCCGATATTTACAATTTTTATCTGTGATATCTTCTCTCCATAACAAACTTAAGACGCTGCTGAGTTCGGCATAAAACCCAAAGGTCGGCCCTTTTGCCGCACTTTACCCTATAAAACTGTAGCATTTAGTTGTTTTTTTACAGGACTGAGAAAGCAAAGTTAACAAAGTAGCGTTGATAGCGTTTAATATAACGCTTATCAAGTGTGAAGGAAACGAACAAGAATGGATTTGTCAATGGTGGTAATATTAAATCAAAAACACAACACTTTGAAAATGACAAGTAACAAAAAAACCAAAACAAAACAAAAAAACCAACAAAAACTGAAAATATGAAATATTTTGTTTTCCATGTTCCCCTTTTATGTTATTATATTTTTGTTTATGTATACGATGATTTTGTTTGTTATAGTTTACAAAAAGAAAAGCAAAGAAAAGAAAAAGCAAGACGAATAATTGAACTAGCCCTTACAAAAGGCCATGCTAAGGTGATGCAAATATAAATGATTAATACATATGATTAAAGATCGAAAAGACTGAACCCAAGAGACACAATTCTCTCCACAAATATAAAGCTAAAACTGAAGTTCATTTTTAAAAAACAATTTACTTCTAGTCAAAAAAAGAATTCATTTTAGTTTTGAAATTTTACTACATGTTCGAAATTGATTAAAACTTTAACGAACGAATTTATTATGAATGAATTTAAATCCAGAACTGATCAAGTTCACTAGCAATCGGAGCAAAAGTGCTCCATAAAAGATGATTTTAAAAAGAAATAATTTAAAATACAAAGAAAAGAGAGATCAGTGAATCCGAATATCAACTGAAATGTTCAGATATCCGACAAAGATAAACCATTTGTTAATGACATAAATATTTTATTTTATATACATATAAAGAAATCAGTTCAGATAACAACATTTATTTCACGTTTTTATGTCAAATGATTTGATTTAACTTATTCTATTATTTGTTTAATTTTTATTTGATTTTCAATAAAATCGTTTACAAACAATGGCAACAACCAGAATATAATGCAATTAAATGCACATTTTTAATGATTTTTTTCCAGCAAAGTACAAAAGTAGTGAAAAGGCTGAATAAAAAATACCATGGAGAAAAATATCAGCGATCTGCGGAACCCTATATAATTTATTAAGAATATACATACAAAACATATTTACCATCCAAAAGTTTGCTCCAGCTAACAACATTTCAGTGTATAGTTTTCAGAACATTTTGAATTAGTACCTTGAGTACTTCTCTGTGCCGCGATATATCGTCAATAAGTCATATATTTATCAATAATTTAGAGCACATTTTATTAACTTTGAAGAATTTCGAGTGCAGCTAAGTAAAGTGAAATTTAATACATAAAACTAAAAACTAAATTATCTAAATGTTTGCTAACAAAAAACCTGCAGCAAGACCTATATCTGAATGGAGTGATAATATCAGTGATATAAGCGTTACGCATACTGATCTACAATTTAATGAGAATATACAAAATATACATTAATCTATTCGTTTGCTATTTTGACTACGAATAAAAAAACCTTTTTCGATTAATTCTGAGTTCAGTTAAAAAATAAATAATGCGGGAAACGAACTAAAAGTGCCATTAAAAAAGAAATTAAACGAAAACAAAAAGAATACAGTATTATTCTGATTAATATTTATCGGAATTTATTTATAAAATATACCTACTCATATGCATTGTGTTCCAATTTAAGGTGATCTATGCTAAAATATCATCGAAGAACACATGCGACTGCTGAAAGATCAAACATTGATTTCATGTTTGGCAATGTTCCCTGGATTTGAGATCTGCTTGGGATGTCGGAGAGAAATCTTAGAGAAAACTTAGAATTTTAAGAAGGAAAAAAAACAACTCGATGTTTACCAAGTGGAAATCCGTTCCTGGTTTGGTATTCAATTGTCTGATCCAAATAATTTCATATTAATTAATGGGAAATTATCTGTAATGATAGCTATAAATCTCCCTAGACATTCTTTCACAACATACCTACAAACAAATATCTGAGAAAATAGCAAAAGAGTAAGGAACTATGATTATGCATCTGTGAAATAATACAGTCCGTTTGATTAAGAGGCCGTTACTTTGGCTGTTTAAATAAAATAGCTGCAGCCGTCAAAAAATAAAGTTTATATTTCCACAAAATAAAGGAGAAAACTTACCAAATCCCAGCACAGGATTCTAATCTCAGCGACTATTCGAATTTAAGTAGTCACAATTTGCTTACATTATCCCAACAATCTGTTGCCCGAATTGAATGTCCCAATATTTATCAACTATCTTCGCAACTATATAAATCCCAACCCGATAATAAACCCCTTCAAGACGAAAATGCCAGAGTTTCAATTGCATTTTGTCATGCATTCACATAAAATTGAGAGGAAAAACTTGTCTTTATTGAAGAAAAAACCCAATCGTGGAGTAACAATTGCTGTTGATATTTACTCGTAATACTTAATAGTGCTTCATGCTAGGGAAATATTTGTGAGATATTTTTGTTGTAACTGTAACATTTCATTTGTATTCATGAATATTAATAAATATCAAAACAGAAATCAAAGCGTAACAAAAAAAAAGAAAACCAAAAGAAAACTTGAAAGGAAAAAGATCAACTTTCGCTAGAATGTTTTTTCGGGGGTCTTTGAGTATGTACAAATATGCATGTGTGTGTGTGTTGTTTTTTGGGTTTTTTTATGTGCAAGTTTTTTCTAGTAGAGACACTGGATTGGATACATCGATTTGCTATTTAATGAACTAGAGAGCTTCCAATTGAATAAGTTTTGTGTGTTTGGCATTGGCATTGATTACATTTACATAACTATGCTGGAGACGCCAAAAAAACAAAACAATTGTGTGCTCTGTGGAAACAGAAACGCTTTTTGCCGCTCGCTTTTGTCGTTTTGGTCAAGGTCCTGCTGTGTGGTCGTGTCGTGGTTGGGTCCGAGGTCGAATTTGGTTACTGTGTCTGGCCGGCATTTGCTTCCAGCTCCTAACGACGCTTGCCAAAACGCAGAAAGACGTGATCCACATCCGTGCGTTTGTTGTAGTTCTTCAGCAGATCGTCTGAGTTGGCCACCAGAGCTGCAAAATAAAATCAAATAAAATATAAACAGGAATTCTATGAGCATAAAGAGGGTCTCTCTGGCTCACCTGAAGCCTCATTGTTGATGTAGGACTTGAGGGCCGATGTCAGCTGGTCGGAGTTCTCCAGTGCCATGCACACCTTCCTGATGTGCTGCGGCATCTCCTCGATAATGCCCGACTGGCATAGGGGCGGTCCCTGGGTGGCTGCCGCTTGGGTATTGGCCACAGTCGCCAGTACAATGGCCAGGCAGCAGGCGACAAAGAACTGTGCAAAGGACATGCTGCAGCAGAAGCAGAAGAAAATGTCAGTAGCATTCGATTAACAGCCAGCAAGGACACACAGCTGCGGTATGCATATCCTGGCTCTAGGGCAAACACAGTAGCATCCATTCAACCCCGAACTAATTTTGATTAAGTGTAATGATCTTAACGCTACGTGCCTGATTGCCTTACGCGTTGCCAGGACAATGTCTTACTACTGCAAGCTCGCGGCTCTGATGTCTGTTTGCCCCTGAATACATTTTAAATCCCCCCTCAGCCAGGAGAGCGCAGGGCTCTAATGCTCCTGTAATACATTTACGCGGCAGACAATTTGTTTCCATTATCCCAACAATATGTTTTGCCCGGAATGGCGCAGGCCATCATCAGTGATGGGATGCTGATGAGCCGTCGCACTCATACGCACCGTGTGACAATGCAAGTGGACAAATAAACACTACAGGTGTGTGTGCCCTGTGGCACATACGAACGTGTGGAGCGTGCAGCTGCTTAGCTTAGAAGCGAACGTTGCCCCGAAGGCTGCCAGAGAGTGGGTGTGGCTGTAGCTGTGAGCTTGGGTGGCTGCAAGTGGGTGTAGTCCATGTTGCAGAATTAAAAAAAAGATGCGCCACAGGGCACGTTCCAAGGCTCTGGCGCTTGTTTGGGGAGGACTGTCGAAGGCTCAACTAATGTGCAGCGCATGCAGAAACAAGAGCCTTAGTAGAGTCATTGCCAAGGGAAGGGGCTCAAATGGGGAATGGGTACATTTGTATACTGAATATCTTTTGTTGATAAAAATAAACATTTCTGCCAGCTACAAACACTTAGATATTACCATTTAAAAGCCTTTCAAAAAACATGAATACTTAAAAACCCATTAGAATAAATATTTCTTGGCATTTATGGTGTTGCTTCTAACTCTACTCTTAACACATTTTAAGTTACATTTTAAGATGCCAAAAAGTCTAAAACTCAGCAACAAATACTCGTACTTATTATCTTCAGTTTCAATTTAAAATATTTAAAAATCTCTAATATTCAGATGTCAAAAATGAATTTTTGATATGTGTGTGGTGGATATCACATTAAAAATGATTAACCTCATTGTTGATGTAGGACTTGAGGGCCGATGTCAGCTAAAATAGAGCTTTCATGGACCAAGTGGACTATTGGCTCAGCAACAAATACTTATCTGCCGTATTCAATCAAATTCGTTCTACCATAAGTGAATACGCTCGTTTTCAAAGAAATTAATTGCTTGAAAATCACTCCTCAAAAACTAATGTATGGACTATGCTGAGCTCTAACTCCTTTCCATGTCATAAGGACACTGTGCAGATAATTGATTAATAAAATCTTCTAGTGTTCTTTAAGTGCGTCCAAGGTTTTTGTGCTCATGTTAAGAAGAATCTGAGAATAATGAATACTTTTTGAAACATTTTACATATTGGTAATAATGTTCAAGAATTTAAATTCAATCTGCTCCTCTTTTATCACTGCCAACAGACAATGGTATAATAAGTTTCTCATTAATTTATGCACTCTAAAATCTACAAACTTTAACCAAGTTTTCTAAGCGCTACTCTCGAAGCTAAACAAATATCGCAAACTAATACTCATAGCTTACAGTTCTCAATTCTAACAATCACTTTGCACAAATGAGACACTAAGTAATACCAACCTGAAAATAGTTGTGGATATAAGAGGGCCTTCCGAAGACAGAGAATTTAAGCTAGTTGTAGTTTATTTAAGCGCGTTTGTCACTGGCTTTGGGGCGGCTCCTTTGGGCTGGACTGGACTCGTACGAACTTGTTGAACGCAAGCACTCGAATGATGTTATATCCGGACAGGACATCCGCTTTTATTTACTTCCTCTGCGGCAGGATACTGCCCTGCCATTGGCTGAGGCAAACACAGAAATGGTAGGGGAGGTAGGGCATGAGATGCCACATGTTGCGCTGCTGCCCGGCGTGCCTGCCTGACTGCTTAGTGGGCGTGCACAAATATTACCCATACGCCACGGACAACGACCAGAGCACGATGGGCCCAGCCATTGTGTGTACTTAGCACAAAAACTTTGCGACGCACTCAAGAGGGGCAAGGGAAGGGGCACGGGAAGAGTCGCTGCATATGCAGAGCCCCACCGTGTGGCCTAATATGTTTATCTATTATATAAGTTTATCAGCTCTTAATTATGTTGTAAAAAGTTGCTGCCTTTTTATGATCAGTGGCCAATATTTATAGGTAGTTACAGAGATTAATGTACTCATAAATGGGCAGCACGACTTCTGCTGGCTGCCTTTAAGAGCTGACTTTAAAGTTTCTCGACTCTTCACGCTGCTGCACTTCAGTTTGTTCCTCCTCAAAATGTACGTAAGCAAATGTAATCTTCAGTTTATGATGCTGGGATTTGCAGACGAAGCACTGCAATTAATTTTATCCAGTTCGTGTTTGGCATGCTAAGCATTACAGCATCTATCTAACCATCCTCCAGCCAGCCATTTTCGGCTGTGACGTCAGACGTACATCACCAGCCACGAAATGCAGCGGAACACTGACAAATAACAGCAACAAAATGCTAAGCAAAGTGGCTCTTGTCCCTTTTTCTTACGGATTTTTAAGGCAATATGTGTTGAAATATTTGCGTTGTATTTGCGTGCTCTTGTATCTTGCTTCATTGACCAAAAGTCAGTGGAAAATCATTATAATTTAATGTGCTAAGACTCAAGGCATTTCTCGTCAAAAAAGCTTGTCATCGAGTTGGAAGACCTTCACTGTAACTTATGGTAATTCCTTTTTTTGCCAATTGTATGACGAGGAAAAGAATGGGTAGAAAGGCCTACAAAAAGGATCTTACCGATGATAAAACATAAT
The DNA here is from genome assembly GCF_900245975.1 of Drosophila guanche. NCBI lineage: Eukaryota > Metazoa > Arthropoda > Insecta > Diptera > Drosophilidae > Drosophila > Drosophila guanche. The sequence goes on along the minus strand of NW_022995749.1, from coordinate 4,756,373 downwards.
GAATGTGTTACCGCAAAATATCTTATAAAAACTAAAGGACTGTCCTAAAGGTAGACATCATTCAGAGCTGAAATTAATGAGTATTACTGCAGGCAATGTATTAGTATTACAAGCTAAACATTAAGAAGAATAGCTGCATTTAAGCATAAGATAGATGAGGCTGCCAAATGCGATACAGTGCAGAAATTGTCAAGTAATCTTCAGCAAGCTGAATGGAGATATCAAAGAGTAGTGTAAGAAAATTAAAGCAGCGTAAAAAGGTAAAAAAGCTGAGGACTTCACTAGAACATGCACTCCTACATATGTACATATGTCATGTATTATGTCTTCGAATCTTATTCTTCAACAACGAACATTAAGTAGTTCCGTAGTCCATTTCATAAATGCGATAATCACATCAAAGATTTCATATGTTTTTCCTTTTCCCTGTTCTTTTGCTGGCATATACACCATATTGTTTGGTGGTTGTTGCCACCCAACTTTACTGCCACACTAATTGGGTTACGCCACGAGGCTGTCCATCTTTCATGTACCGACAGCAAGCATCAGCGTAGACCCGGCATAATGCAGTGGCAAATGCCATATGTGCTGGCAGGGGCCAAACAATCAGCCCAACAATGTCGCACAGAAATTTGCACAAAATTTGAATAAACTGATTGGGTGAGTGCCACGAGTATGCGAAAATAGTGTGACAGAAGAGAGTCGTGATCGGGTGAGGCGGTAGGCCATACGATTACCATTTAAATTACAATATTCGCCCGGCCTACGCGCGAAGAGTAATCGATGGCAAACAGCACAGAGAAATTTTCAGTTTACATTTTATTACATTTTATCTTTCATGGGAATGGTTCTGTGCGTTCTGTTCCCCTCTTCAGTCCAGCAGCTTGGCCACAATGGGATCTGGGGCGGACATGGCATAGCCCAGCTGTTGCAGTGCCCGTCGTATCTCAGTGAAGACGCTCGCATCGTCGATGGTCGCGGGCAGGACCACTCGCTCATTGCGTGCAAAGTCCGCCATGGCCTTGCGCATCGTCTTGCCGGAGCGTGTGCGTGGCAGATTATTCACCGAAGTGATCAGCCGAAAGGCCGCAATGGGTCCGACTACATCGCGGATGAGCTTAATGATCTCCGTGGAGAGTTTGGCATCCGTTTTGCGGCATTTCTCGACGGGTATGTACAGGCAGAGTGGCACTTGGCCCTTGGTGGGTTCGGGCACACCAAACACTGCCACATCGACCACATCCGGGTGCCGGAGTACAGCATCCTCCAAGCTGGAAGTGGATAAACGATGTCCAGCCACATTGATGACATCATCATCGCGAGCTGTGACGAAAATGTAGCCACGTTCATCCTTGTAGCCAGCATCCATGGTGTCGTAGTAGCCCTGAAAGCGGCCGGAGAGAGTTTTACTCCAGTGTGAGAAAGACTAAAATGGATTAAAACTCACTGGAAACTTTTGAAAGTACAATTTGCGGAAGAGCTCTTCGTTTTTGTAGAGCGTGGCCATGTTGCCCGGTGGCAGTGGCAACTTCAGCACAATCCGACCCAGCTCCGAGGGTTTACACTCGCTGCCATCGGGTTTGAGGATTTTTACTAGAAGACAGTGAGAGTAAAACAGTGAGTAAAACACTGTAGCTGTAACTGTAGTGCTTCTCCTACCATCATAACCCATCAAGGGCAAACCAGTGGAGTAGGTGGGCGGTGTGAGACTCTGCTGATAGCCCAAACAGGTAGCCGTCACCGCGGAACCCGTTTCCGTTTGCCACCAATGATTCAGCACCGGCACCTTGAATGTCTTTTCTATCCACATTTTGGTCTCATAATCGCAGTGTTCGCCGGCAATGAAAATGGCACGCAGCGACTTCATGGAGTACTGACGGCCATAGCTAATGTCCGGATCAGCGCGACGTATGACACGGAAGGATGTGGGCACGGAGAAGATGGAACGCACCTGGTACTGATCGATGATTCTGGAATAAGAGAATGGGAGAATCAACCACAGGCTCCAGACCAGAGCTACCTTCTGACTCACCTAAAGTACTGTCCTGGATCGGGCGTGCGATCTGGTTTGCCCTCGTACATGACGCTGGTGGCACCCAGACACAGCGGACCATAGCAAATGTACGAATGACCCACCACCCAGCCCATGTCGGAGGCAGCCCACCAAGTGTCACCCGGCCCAATGCCATAGATACGCTTCAGCGTGTACATCAGCGCCACCAAATGTCCGCCAATGGTGCGGAGCACACCCTTCGGTTTGTCGGTGGTGCCCGAGGTGTAGAGTATGTACAGCGGATCATTTGCCTCGATGGGCACACAGGCAATCGGTTGACTGGCATCGGCCATGGCCAGCACATCCGACCAGAGCACATCCGACTGCTCGTCCACCGTGTCCACGGAGACGTTCTCCCGCATAAAGATAATGTTCCGCTGCGGCGGACGCCAGCGTGACATTTGAATCGCCGAGTGGAGAATGTCCAAATATGGCACAACCTTGCCCGGTTCCACGCCCACATTCGAGGCAATCACCAGCTTCGGTTCTACGTGCTCGATGCGCGAACAAAGCTCCCTAGCGGCAAAGCCACCAAAGACCACGGAATGTATGGCGCCCAGACGGACAATGGCCAGCATGGCAATGATCGTTTCGGGTATCAGCGGCATGTAGATCACCACACGATCACCCTTCACCACACCCATTTTGGCCAGACCTCCAGCTAGGAGTATGATCTGATCGTACAGCTCCTGGTAGGTGACACGTCGCACGGTGCCAGTGAGTGGACTGTCATGAATGAGCGCCACATTCTCACCCCTGCCGGCTAGGATATGCCGATCGATGGCATTGTAGCAGGCATTCAGATATCCACCGACATACCACTTGCTGAAGGGTGGATTGCTGTTGTCCAGCACCTGCTGCCAGGGTCTATCCCAGTCCAAGAGATGTCCCTGCTCCTCCCAGAAGGCCACCGGATTTTGTATGCTCTGGCGATAGGCCTCCAGGTAGATGGGATCGTGTGCCTCGATGGGCATGCCGCCGATAGAGGCGCCTGTACAAGAGAGAGAGAGAGACGTTGGGCATTAGTTTTGGGTTCGTTGTCCTGTTGGAATGTTCCTCTTGGTTGCATAACTAAGTTGCTGCATAAATTTAGGCGCCTAAACTAATTTACACCACCCTTAAGTCCCTTACGAAACAACGCACGCCATTGGGCCGCCGCATTGAATTTTAAATATCTCTAAATGTCGCGGTCACTCAACTGATTTATATACACACACAAACACGCAGTGGTAGGTTGTACATTGTGTATATAGCAGCCCCAGACATGGAACATAATCGAACACACGTCATTTCATTGTTGAAGCTTGGACTTCTCTAAGTTTTGCCTCCTTGCTTATTGCATAAGCTAATGAGCCGCAAGTATTGAACTCCAATCACACATTATATCGTTTCCCAGTGGGTATCTGCGCATCGAATCGAAAGTTTTATACTTGAATATTTGAAAAGTTATTTACGCAGCAAATCGAACGTTATTTTACGGGATTAAAAGCCTCGTTTAAAGGTTAACTTCATTCAATCACACCATTTACATGTTACAGCACAAAGTTTTCAATTTTTAGATCGTTTGGCCATAGCTTATAATTCCATTTCTTTCAATCTTTAGTTATAAACTCAATGCCTTCAAACGAGATTCACATAATTAGTTTTGAATTTTATACATCCCATTAGTTCCCATCTTTGGTTTAAAACTTACTGCCTTCATAATTCACATAATTCACAGCACTTGCACCTGGTTCCATTCTGTCTTTGTTTTGCTCTTTTTTGATTATTTTAAATTTGGGTTCCTGGTTGTTATTAGAAGTACTTGTAAATCCTATTCGATGAAAACAGCTGAAAACAGAAGCACAACCGTCGCACTGTAGTCGAGACCGTGCAATGGAACTGGAAAATGTAGAAAGACAAGTAGACAGCAAGTAGAACCTTTAAGAATTAGTCGTCGATCAAAGGTGCGTTCTGGAAATGCTCAGCGAACGACAGTGAGAGAGAGAGACAGGGAAAGAGAGCTGGAACGATGGTATTAGGGAACATTTAGCAGAAGAGAAGGAATAGAAGCAATAAAGTGGCACAAGGACAAGGCCCAAGCGCCTGGCATATCCAAAAATGACAAATATTAATACTAATTTAGGGTAAGATGCTGAAGTATTATTCATTTAAGACCTGAAAGGCAATAAGTGGTAACTATAAGCTGGTAATCCAAGCAGCAGACCCTAAATGGCTGATGTCATACATAAATCTACGAAGCTAAAGGAATAATTGTGTAAACTTTCTAGTGAAACATTTTGGAAATTTTAAAACCTTTCCTCATAAAATGGATGAGAAAGTTATATGAAGAATGTGTTGTTTATGAACTAAAAAATATTGAACTAATTGAACTATAATCCTATAATAGAACCCCTTCGTATACACAAAATAGTAAAGTCATTTAATATTTTTCCAGCTTAACTTAGTTACAAAGAGAAAGTGCAAGGTAGTACAAATATGGACTCCCTCTTAGTTCTTCTTTTTTACATCCTTCTTGGTCTTTTTTGTGGGTGGATTATCCGCATCTGCACTTGGCTCCACGCTGAAACCCTTAATGTAGGGCTTGACCAGTCGAAAGACCAACTTTTCGTGCTGCACATTCGACGAATCGAGACTCAAACGCACAGTGACTGGATCAAAGGAATGGAAGACTACATTGCCGCAACGCTGTGTGTGATCCTCCTCGTTGAATGTGAAAATGATCTCGCTCTTGGTGCGCTCCACGCCATCCTTGCCCTCTTTGTCCGTCTTCAAGTACAAAGTACCCTCGAGGCCGTATTTGGGTATGAGCACTTGCAGGGCATTCTTGCGCACAAACAACACATAGCTAAAGGAAAAAAGAGGAGTAAGAAATAGTTCTTAGATGATTCTATGGGTTACAAACTTACGCTTCTTCATCCTCCTCCTTGCCACGGAAAAACAAATGCGTATTGAGACCCACTGAAGCGCGTCCCGCATACTGAGCCATTTTGTGGCGATAGTTGAGGTTGTGGCACAGCTCCTCATTCGATTTGCGCTCCAGCAGCTGGGCGTAAGTGCTGTCGGCACCAATCGAAGCAGCCAGCAGTCGATGTACCATTATGTCCGAGTACCGACGAATGGGCGATGTGAAATGCGTGTAAATGGGCGCTGCGAGGCCATAATGGAAGAACTCCTCCTTCTGCAGGCTACCGCTGATGAAGTAAACGGCCTGCATCATGCAGCGTGTGGTTAAAATGCGAATCATCGTATTAAAGTATGGATTATCCTCCTTCACGCACTTGTCCAGCGAATGTGACAGCACCAGACCCGACTCGATGTCCACCTGGAAGCCCTGATAGCGTGCAGCCTTAACCAGCGGATCAAAGTTCGTGGGCGGTGGCTTGGGATGGCGACGCAGCACCGCACACTCCGTGAACTCCGCGGCAATGTGCTCCGCCACTGTGATATTTGCCAGCAACATGAATTCCTCCACCATGGAGTTGGTTTCGCGCATTTGCTTGGCCTCCACCTCGAGCGGTTCATGCGTTTCGCTGTCCACCTGAAAACGAATCTCCGGAGAGGCCAGCACGAGGGCGCTAAAGAGGAAGTGGAAAGATGATTAAAGTGGTTTCTGTTTCAGTACAATTTCTATCCCTACCCATTATCCATGCGTCGCTTCTTGAGTATCTTGGCCAAACGATTCAGTTGCCTCAGCGATTTTGCAATTTCATTTTGTTGTGTGGCGTCATCGATCAGCACCTGCGCCTCCTCGTACGTCATCGCTCGCTTGGACTTGATCACGCTCTTGTGGAAGCGTTTGTTAATCACATTCGCCTCCTTGTCCACCTCCCAGATACAGGAGAACGCAAAACGCTCGACGCCACCCACCAGCGAACACAGATTGGAGCTGAGTAACTCGGGCACCATGTCAATGCGTTTGCCCACCAAATAAACGGTGGTGCCGCGTGCAGCTGCCTCCTGATCCAAGGCATTGCCAGGCCGTATGAAGTGACTGACATCGGCTATGTGAACGCCCACCTCGTAGTTGCCATTGGGCAACTCGCGGCAATGGAGCGCATCATCGATGTCCGTGCAGCCAGGCGGATCCACCGAGCAAATAAAGAGATCGCGCAGATCCACACGCTTGGCATAGTCTTCGGACGTGATGGACCAAGGCATTTTGGGCAAAAAGCTGAGCACTTCCTCTGAGAACTTGCAGTGGGGCACATCGTGCTCGAGTAGAATCACTTCATTCTCAGTGGCCATGTCGCCGAGTGGGCCCAGAGAGCGCACAAAGTGCCCCAGCGGATAGCGAGAGTTTCTCGGCCACGTATCGATGGTTACAATGATGCGCTGATTCTGCAGCTTGGCCGCCTGACGCGTCTCTATGCGAATGCGTGGAATCTTGCGATCGGCAGGCACAAAAATATGACGATTCGTGTCCTCAATCAAGCTGGGCTGCAAGATGCCACAGTACTGGCGCCACTTGCGTCTCACGATGCCCACAATGCGACCGGTAGGCGTGCGCTCGGCGGAGGTGGCAGCTGCCGCTTGTTGGACTTGCTGCAGCATGTCCTTCTCCTCCTCGGCACGCTCCTCGCTCGGCACATCGTCAGCATAGACGTTCTTCTCCTCTAGAACAATCTCACTGGGAGCTGACCATTCGCTCTCCGGCAGCAGCTCCACGGCCACCAAGTCGCCATCCACCGCACGGTTTAGACACTCGCGGCCTTGTATAAGAATCTGTTAAAGGCAAACTCAAATTAGCTTTAAGTATAAACAAACAGTTAGTCTGAAAACCTACGCCCTTCTCGTACGTTTCCACATTGACGCTGCCCTCGAGGTAGTTCTCCCTGGAAGCCTGAAAGGCGCCCTGCAACAGCTTCTTCAGGCGCAAACCCTCGAGCACCTGCTTCATGCTTAAATGTGCTGGATACTGCGGCAGTGCCTGCTTTTCGTTGTCGAAGGTTTTGTGCGACAATTTATCCACCAGCAGGGGAAACTCCTCCAGAGATTTCACATAATCTGTGGCTGAGGCAACCAGAATGCCTTCTGCCTCCGCTTTGGCACGATTGCCGGCATCGTCGGTGAGCAGCACAACACGTGTGTTGGCCCTGCCGCTACGCTCAAACTCCTTGGACGTCTGCGAGGTTTCCAGATGGGTGTCGTACCACTTGGTGGCCATGCGAATGGCGCGATCATTCCGATCGTTGGCAGTTTCACCCGGATCCCGATCAGCATAGGTGTCCCTGAGATAAACACATTTGTATTAATTAGGTTTTGGTCTCTATTGAGGTGAGTTCTTCCGCTTACTTGTGATGCTCATTGACAAACACATAGAAATTCCTGGTGCGATCGTGAATGATCTCGTTGAAGCGCTTGTAAATGGACGAGCTCTTGTGCTTCACCTCATTTAGCACTGTGGTCAGCACAATCACATTGTGCAGCACATCCTCCTCCAGCACATCGATCTGATCCAGCACCACATTGGTGTCCAACACCAGGTAGTGGGGGAACTTGAAGAGGCTGCTGGCGATCTCGTGCTTCGACGTCAACTGATACACCTCGTTTTGAAAGCAATATTTGCACAGATCCGAGCCACAACCGATGTCATCGCGTAGGTAATGCTCTCTCACAATCTTTAGAATGTTTCCACGCTTTGTTTTACGCGTAAATTCACGTAAAGTCTGCATTTTTACAAAACTTTTAACAGGCACATGTGTGCCGTGCCGGGATTGTTGATATTATATCGATATATCGGCTGCGTTAGTGTTGGATCTAGCAGGTGGACACATGTCGCGCGCCTCATTGTGTGTTGTCTTGGCGTATTTTATAGCACTTATTCCGCGTAATGCAATTTTTAAATATATTTTCAAAGTCACAATAAATCTATTGAAATTTATTTGGGTTTATTGATTAAAATTCATTATCGAATCCACTTTGTATCTGGATATTTTTTAAAATCATATTGAAGCAACAGAACATTATTTGCAACACGCCGCAACAATTCGACTTCATCGGTTTAGTCGTTTCCCAGCACTGTCACAGCATTTGTTCAGCAACGCACGTGTGTGAAGAAGAAGGGCACGTTGATGTTAAATTTTTGATTTTTGAAGCAATAAAATTCAGTTTCCACAATGGTTCCTACTGAAAAAAGTTTCCCGCGTGGCGGCATAATCCATGCAGATACCAACTCAGCAAGCACCAACATTGTAGGCTCGCACAGCAACAGATTTTTCGCGCAGTTTGTACATTTTCCCCTACTGTTTTTCAGATTTTTGGTGCGACACAGAAGAAGGCTAAGAAGGGACAACAAAGCAAGGCAAAGGATAGCTTCCTGAAGGAGATCACCGAAGAATACAATGATCAGCTGGAATCGGCATCCGCGGAAACGCTAAGGTTGGACACCCTGCAGGAGGACATGCTGGTTATGGGTGTCGTTAAGGAAACGAGCGCCATTTCTCTTCAGATTGCCATACCCGGCCGTATGATAGCGCGCACACAGGTGACGGATATATCGGAGGCCTACACCCGTGTGGCTCAGTCAGCAATGGCTGGAGAGACGAGTGACTATCACGACCTGACAGAGCTCTTTCCCGTGGGCAGCATTGTGTATGGCAAAGCCATAAAAACAGAGAAACCAGGCAACAATCGACCCTCTGTGCTGTTGTCCCTCAAGCCAGCCGATGTGCACGAGAGGCTGCACCACAAGAATGTCAAGAAGGGATTTGTCTTCTCTGGTGCTGTCTCAGAGGCACTGGAGCATGGCTATGTGATTGAAACGGGGATCCAAGGATTGACGGCCTTTGTGGCCTGTGAATTGGCAGAGCAAACATTGCACGTGGGTCAGCTGACGTTCCTCAAAGTGAAGCAAGTGAAACACGATGCCAGCAGCAGCAGCTGCACCTGCGTTCATATCACGCAAGATGCTCTAAAGATCAAGAGTCAGAATGAACCGAATCTGGACTACATTCTGCCCGGCAGCATAGTCAGGTTTAAGGTGTCCAAACAGCTGAAGGATGGCCTCAAGGGCAGCATCATGAACGAATCATTCACCGCGTACGTAAACGAACATCATCTATCCAATGCACTTGACACGCCCGAGGATTACGAACTGAACGAGGAGTACAGTGCCCGTGTGCTGTATGTCATGCCGTTGACAAAGCTCGTTTACTTAACGCTCAATCTGGACATTAAGCAGCAAGCAGAAGACAAGGATGAACAGGAGGAGGAGGAGTCGCTCAAGAAGGGCTCCATTGTGGAGAAGGCCAAAGTGCTGCGGCTGGGCAGCGGTGGTGTGGTGCTGCTGCTCAATAAAAAGCTAAAGGGCATCCTGTCCTACAGCTCCATCAAGTCTAACTTCAAGGGCAACTACGACAAGGATGAGGTGCTGTCCAAATACGGTCGCAAAACCAAGCACAAGGTGCGCGTTCTCGGCTACGATTTGATCGAATCGCTATACTACTGCTCCGACGATCCCAATTTGGTGAATGAGAAGCTCTACAGCCTGGAAGATCTCAATGCAGGTGACATTGTCACCGCAAAGATGCTCAAAAAGGATGAGAAAATCAACGGCTGGACGGTGAAGATTGGCAGACTGAATGGCATCATCGATCAGCTCTACCTGGCAACCAATTTGCTTTACGAGGCGGGTCAGCGTGTGCGCTGTCGCGTACTCGACATCAGCGTGGAACGCAAGATGTGCTATCTGAGCAATCGCAGCGAATACCTGCGAAAGGATGCCAAACTGTTGAGCAATCTATCGGCTGCCCACGAAGGTGGCGTCTACCTGGGCACCGTTGTACGCTGTGAGCCTGGCTATATCCTCGTAAAGTTCGGTGACGGCATCAAGGGTGTGCTGCATCGCCAGAGCCTCAGCGAGAAGAGCGCGCAGTCCTTTTTCGAGGGCCAGACCACAACGTTTCGCATACTGAGCCGCAACAAGGAACAAATCATACTGGCTCTGCCCGAGGATAAGTTCAAGCTGGGCGAAATCTGTCCCGTGGAGATAACTAATACCCTGGATGCGGGTCTCGAGATGAAAATCACCTACCCTGCCGAGGAGGATGAAGATACGGATGCAGACGATGAGGAAGCAGAGCCAAAGGTTGAGGAATTTCTGGGTCTCATTCCCTCCAGCCTGCTGTCGGATCATGTGGAGCTGATTGCCGCCCAGAAGCGCATTCATCCAGCGGGCTCGCACACAGAGGCCGCCTGCATTGGCCAGAACATTTTCAGTTTGCGCGATGTGCCGTATTTCAGTGGCCAGCCGACCAAAGACTGGAAAACCATTGAAGTGGGTGACATTGTGCGCGCTTATGTCAAGAATGTATCCAGCGATCAGGTGGTGGATCTTATGATGGCCATACGCGACTACAACAAGGTGGTCAAAGTGCACGTGAAAATGTTGCGCCTGAATGCCGTGCGCACACTGCCTGTGGATCTGTCGGCCGATCAGCTGCTGTATGTCAAGGTGCTCAGCAAATCTGTGGAGACCAAGACCCTGACAGTCTCGGCTAAGCTCACGGATGTGTGGAGCGGCAATCTGAGCGACACAGCCAAGCTGGTGGAAAGGTAAACGAGCAGCAAAAACCTAACACGAATGTCTATTGATGGTAATACTGTTTCCCTTTGCAGCTACTTTGATGAATTGTTGCAGATTAAGTCTGTTCTGAAGGAGAAAGCCGCGCCGATTGCCAAATTCACTTTGGGCGCAACCATTAGCGTGGTCTTCAAGGGCATTGATCCAGTGTCCAACGATTGGCTCTACACTGTGGAGGGCGCGGCAAAAGTAAAGGCTGTGCTGTTCGCCAGTCTGGCTCCGGCAGGCACCGCTTCTGTTCCACAGGTGGGCAGCAAGCAGCCCGCTGTTATCCTGTGGATCGATTATGCCGAGGATTTGCTACTCATTAGCACCAAGAAGATGGATATTGAGCACATCAACGCGGAGTGGCTGATACCCAGTAAGCTCATTGGCAAGACTGGAATGAAGGCCAAAGTGCTGCTGAAACTGGACACCGTTGTCGTCTGCTCTTTGAAGAAGGGCAGCAATCCGTTGGTCATTTGTCCCGTCCGGCTGCATGCCAACGATGTGGAGAACTCGGGCAGTGCATGCCTGAATCAAGGGGACTTCTGCAACATTGGATTCATACACGAAAAGCTGCCCATTGCTGTGCCGGATACAGTCTGGAAGTTATGGAAGGGCACAAAGCGACCGGCAGCGACAGCAGTCGAACCCCTGGGTCCAGTTAAGGCCAAGAAGGCCAAGATTGAGGAAGCTCCAGTTAAGACGAAGAAGGCCAAGGCAGAGACTGGCACTGCCACCAAACGCAAGGCGGAAGAGCCAGCCACCAATGGACAGAAGAAGAGTCAGCCACTGACAAATGGCATCGCAAAGGAGACACCAATCAAAAAGCAAAATGGCACAATCTTTGAGGACAAAACACCAGCGAAGAGTGCAAAGGTAAATGCCGAGAAAGCCAAGGGCAATGCTACACAGAATGAGGCAGCAAAGGCACGCATGCCGGGCGTTGTCAACTTCTGGGAGAGCGATTTAAGCCAGACGAAAGATGCTTCCAGTGACGAGGAGGATGATGAGTCAACAGCTGCGGAAACACAAACAAACTCCAACAAAAAGAAGCGACTCAGTGCCAAGGAGAAAGCCAAAGCGGAGGTCAAGGAAGAGCAGCGACTGCGAGAGATAGAGGAACGCAATGCCGATCCCGAGGCACGACTGGAGACCATCGACCAGTACGAGCGACTGGTGATTGCGCAGCCAAACAACAGCATGTCCTGGCTGAAGTACATTTCGTTCCTGCTCTCCAACACGGAGATTGAGAAGGCACGCGATTTGGCCCGAAGAGCCATTGCAACGATTTCGTTCCGCGAACCGCAGGAGCTGCGCAACATTTGGAGTGCGCTGCTCAACATGGAGCTCGCCTATGGCAATAACTTTGATGAGGTGCTCAAGGAGGCGCTGCAGAGCAACGATCCCCTCGAGACGTACATCAGTGTCGTGGATATTCTAAAGAAGAACAACCAACGGGAGCGACTCGCCTCAGTTCTTGCCATTCTACTAAAGAAGTTCAAATCGGAGGCGAAAGTGTGGCGTCTGGTGGCCGATGGTTACTTCTGGCTGGGCAAATCCGATCAGGTGCATGCGCTGCTGCAACGTGCACTGCGCTCGCTGGCAAACCAAGAGCGTAAGTCGAAGCATTATTTTATTTGTGGGAAACTCTTATTAATTGACAACTTTGTTCAGACATCAATTGCATTGTGGCCTTTGCAAAGTTGTACGAGAAGAACGATGACAAAGACATGGCCCAAACGCTGCTCGACGATATTGTCACCTCGTATCCGAAACGCATAGACATTTGGTCAGTCTACGTGGATATGTTGATCAAAACAGGACAAATTGATGCAGCGAGGTAAGCTCGAATGTACCTTAAAAGAAACTTAAACCTAAACTCCACTCTTTTATCTCCTTTTAGAAACGTTTTTGAGCGCGCTGTGCAGCAGAAGCTGAAGCCCGAAAAGATGCGTGTGATCTACAAAAAGTATCTGGAACTGGAGAAGGAGCATGGCACCAAGGCGACCGAGGCCAAGGTGATGCAGGAGGCCGAACAGTGGGTGAAGAATTATGCCAAGGCAATCTAGTGCCAGTTGGAAACCCTAGCTAGATGTTAGACATTAAGTAAAAATCATGCAAAATACAGTGGCGAATTTTTTTGTGTATGAATACTTTTTTTTTATTTCTAAAACTATTTTAAATGAAGTGTGTGTGTGATTTCCGCGAGGGTGTGTGCTTATCTGTTGTATGTATATGCTTAATATATATATGGATAATACATATATAAAGGTATAGCCCTGTGGCACACACAGCCCACACTGTGGCTTGCTGCCACAAGAAAGTGAATCCAATAGAACTTATAAAACAATTAAAGAAAAATTATTCTTGCAGTGCATAAAATGGATATGATGGTGGTGGCTGTGGGGCTGGGACATATTACAAAATAATGCTTAAACTTAAAAGAGGGAAAGGCAGGCCCGGACGATTTACGATGACGAAAAGTGATTGGGCTTGGTTTGACGTGATTTATACTCTTACACATTAATCAATAAGGGACAAGGGGCTGGGCAGGGTTTGGGGGCTGGATTTGCTGGCTTCTTTTCTTCAATTATATTTAGATTTAATTTATACATAAAACAGTCTGGTGCATATGGTGGTGGTCCAGCGGTCACTCTTTGAAAATGCCACGCGCCTTTGCCGATATTTTGCGCACTCTACCGCGACTGCTCACGCTCACCAATTGCTCGTCGCTGTCCCCAGAGATGTCGCCGCCATCCGGCTGATCCTCCTCCTCATCATCATCATCTTCCGCTGCAGATTGCTCGTCCGGCGTTTGCTCTTCACGTTCCTCCTGTGAGCTCCCACCATGGGCATCGCCATTGCGCACTCGTTTACGCGAATTTTGGGCTGTGCGCGGATCGGATTGCTCCTCATCGGACTGCTCATTGTAGCGAGGACGCTTCTGATTGCGACCACCGCCACGTTGATTGTTGCCGCGCAGCCGATTGGCATGGCGCGAGGATCGACTACCCGGCACCACATAATCCTCATCATCGTCATTGTCCAAGTCTAAGTCATTCTCATGGGTAAACGAGTTATCCGAGGGCGGACGACGAGCCGGTGGCAGTCTGCGCTGACGCTGCGATGGACGCTCTTGTGTCGACGCCGTGGCAATTGCCGATGAGGAGGAGGTGGATTTGGTCTTGGTGCGAGTTCGGGTCCTCCCATTGCTGGGCGACACATAGCTGGTCAATGGCTGATTGTCTTCGGAATCTGTGGCGGAGGCTTTCTCATTCTCGTTCTCTTCCTCCTCATCATCCTCATCATCGTCCTGAGAGCTGGAGCCACCGTCAGTGCCCTCATCCGAGGCAGCTGCATCCTCATCTTCGTCTTCCTCCTGCTCCTCCTCGTCCTGAGAGTTGGCCTGACTCGTGCGACCGCGCAGACCCCGACGTGTCCCCACATTGCTGTGGCTATTGCTGTTGCTATTTGTGGTGGAGGTGGGTCGCCTGACATTGTCAATGGCACGAATCAGTCGTGAGCTGTCCAGTGGATCTATGCTCGTGTCCAGCTCATCGGCATTCCGCTGATGACGCGACAATATGCGCCGCGGTGGTGCCCTGGAGGCGTTCACAGTTCCCAGATAATTATGATCATCGGGCGTCACGGCCGGGCTATCCGATCGTCGATTTGCTGTCGAGTTGGTCACGGTCGTGGAGGTTGTGGAGGTGGCGTGTGAGCGCGTCATATGCGTGCTCCTTTGGGGCAGCGGTGAGGCCAAGCGACGGCGCAATACCAGCGGATGTGGTGGCGGTGCTGATGCTGCCGTAGCTGTCACTGTGCTACTTTTGGCGGGTGATTGAGTGGATTCTAGAGGCAGGAAAAGAGAATCGAGAGGTTAGCAGCTGTGGTTTCAGCTTCTGTTGTGGCGGCTTCCACTTACTCTGCTGATTGTTGGCCAGCGGCTCGTTATCGCTGTCATCGTCATCATCATCATCCACGATCCTTTGGATCCGATTGATAGCAGTGTTGCGATTCGTTCGCAACTGGCGAACCGGTGGCGCAGCTCCGACTATGCCTAATGCGGCACGGCTAGTCGATGGCATATCGTCTTTTGTGGGTGTGGGCAGGATCTGCAAGACATAAAGAAAGAGATTTTTGTATTAAACGAATTCAACTTCAGGGAAGCGCACACCCCACACGCACCTCTTCAGCCTCGTCGCTGTCCTCTTCCTCCTCCTCTTCTTCTTCTTCAATATCACTGCCACGACCCCAGTCGAGTATTGCCCGCTTGGCGCTCTGACGCGTCGGCCGCGCCACGGGGCCATGCGAGTCCGTGTCCGACTCAATGATTCGACCATTGCGCACGGGCAGATGGTAGCTGTGATCATTCTCGGCAGCATGGTGGGACGTGGAGGATGTGGTGGCTCTACCCCCATTGGCTCGCGTATTCCGGGAGGGACTCTCGAGGCTGGGATCGGCGGCAGTGAATGCAGCAGCAGCAGCAGCCGCTGCAGCAGCGGCCGCACTAGTACTGGGGCCATTGTCTGTGGCCTGAAACCTGGAACTGACCTGGGATCTGCCCTTTCGGCGTGTCACATTGCTGTGACTGTCCTGCGTACTCTCGTCCTGCTGTGAATGGGATGCGGCCTCTTCGGAGCTGCCCAAGCCACGACGCGTGCGTCGTGTGGGCGCCGGTACGGTTCCGCCACGACTGCTGCCCGCCGGGCTCTTGTCTACGCGGCAACGTTTTGTGTTTGAGTGTCCGTTTCGGTTGGCCGACTTGCGCTTCTTTCCTCGGCGGTTGCTGCGTCCCACATTGGGATTGTAGCTGTCCTCGGAATCGTTTGGATTCGACTCATCGTTGATGGGACGCTGGCGTGGTCTGCCACGTCGCGGACGCGCCTGCTGCGGTGAGCTGGCATTGGTGTGGGCATCGTCCTCTTCCTCCTCTTCATCACTACTTGCATCTGAGGTGGCCTGGGCACTGGTGTCATCCTCTTCCTCCTCCTCCTCTTCCTCCTCTTCGCTGCTAACCCTATTCTGATGGCGTCTCTGTTGGGCCGCTGATGAGGAGGAGGTCACACGGTTCGAGCCCGAGTGACTGGAAGTGGCCGTAACGGCCACTCCATTGCGGCGTCGTGAACGCTGGGCACGTGCCACCGCCTCCTCATCATCATCATCGTCATCGTCATCATCTTCGTCCTCCTCCTCACTCGTGTGCGGCAATGGCAGTCTCCTGGGAGCCGTTGGTGGCTTCTGATTGCGACGCGTCGCCCGCTCCTTGTTCGAACGCTTGCTGGGACTGCTAGAGGCTCCGCGTCCACCGCCACTACTGCCCGACTTGTTCTTGTTGGCGCGTCTGCGTGCCGCCTTCCAATTGCTGACGACCGTCTTGATGCGCGACTCGAACAGGGCGCTTAAACGCAGGGTCATCGCGTAGATCTGTAAGAAAGACAACAAGCAGAAGGCGGAGGCCACATTAGGATTGGTT
This sequence comes from Drosophila guanche, assembly GCF_900245975.1. Lineage (NCBI taxonomy): Eukaryota > Metazoa > Arthropoda > Insecta > Diptera > Drosophilidae > Drosophila > Drosophila guanche. The sequence continues at coordinate 4,740,275 of NW_022995749.1, read as the reverse complement.
TTGAATTGCGAGGGGGGCGTTCAATTGTTAGTAGTTAGCCACCCGAGGGAGACAATAACCTTACCGCTAGATTATCCTATAGATAGATGATAGAAGTCACGTAGATCGTCATTCATTTGGTTTGTCATTAGATATCGAAATATGTTTGATGGATTTTTATATTTGCATTTTTTATATATATATATATATATTTTTTTTTTTTGATAGTCGATAGATATTTTGATGGTTTATGAGATTTTTGAAGTTTTGGGGTTTTCGAAACATAGTTCGAAATGGAAGGCATGTTCACGGTAGGCAAAAGAAACGTAAAGAATAGATGGATGAGCTTTTGCATGTGTGAGGCTAATGTGAGCGTGTATGTGTGAGTGTGTGTGCGTGCATGTCAGGGGGGGTTTCTTCCAAAGGGCTGCAAGACCATCTGTAAATCGATATTTCCATCGAACAATTTTTGAATAATTTAAGAAGAACGTAGAGAAATCCACTCGCTTTTCTATGATTTATTTCCTTCGAGTGTTCTTCATATATTCTGATAGGAGGAACTTCTCATTACAACTATGATATCCTCTGAGCATTATTTGTTTGTTTAAATTGCTTGTCTTCGTCCACAAAAATATAAAAATGATTATTTCCAAGTGATTTCTTACTTATTCTAAGTACCTCGATTCGAACTACCGCACAAATTCCAAACTTAATCGATCTATATCGATAATCGATGGTTTTGCAGCCCTAGTTTTCCAGTTACAGTTTTAGATTTCAGAAATGGAACGAGCAAGAAGGAACAATGCAAGCAAAAGCAAAAACAAACTATAAACAATATAATAGCAACTGCATACGAATACGAGAGAGATGCCCCTGGATAGCTGATCATGTTAAGTCATAGAAAGCAATAAATGACGATCTGCAACCGATCTGCCTCCGATCTACTAGGGACAGATGCGAGTGACCTCTGTCTGTCCCGTGCACTCACCCGCGAACGTTTGTTGGTATTGTAGTTCTTTGAGTTCTGGAATATCAATCGCACATCCTTGGCAAAGTCCAGTGGATCATCGTAGTTGCCGCCCAGCAAGTCCTCCTTTACCGTTCGCAAATCCATGGGTGTGGCAATGATTTCCAAGTAGTCTGGAAACTCAATGGTGTCCACGGGCTCACGGAATGGCACCGAATCCATTCGCTGCCACATCAAATCCAACAGCTGACGGCAATCTGAGCGCCAATCTCCGTCTGAGTGCATGCGAGTGGACCTAAAAACCCATAAATGTGTTGAAATTTTGTTATTTTATGATTAAATTTATACATTTACCTTCTTGTGGAGGAAACACGTTGTCGAGCGGCTGCTGCTGCGGCCGATGTGGTCGGTCCAGTGCTGGTTGAGGGCACAACATCCGAGTCTGCCTCATTCTCGGACTCGGACGAATGATAGACATCCACCAGTTGATGGTAAACGGCAGCCACATCAATCTCATCCGCCTCACGGATGATGCGCAGGCACAGATCGGTGACAATCCGAGCATGCTTTACAATGATCGTGTGCCGGCGATTGTACTGCTCCGCATTGGTGGCCAAATAACGCACATCGAACTGTGCAGAGGTGATGCGGCGATAAAAGTGATTCTCGAAGCGTGACTTGACCGTGGTCAGATCAATGGGATACTCGATCAGGTAGGCATAGTCTGGATATATGTTGAGGTCGACGGGTGCGAGGAAATGCTCGGCTATGGACAGGCGCATCACCTGCTCGAGGCCATTGATGATGCGGCGACAGGTGCCATCGCGATCGCCACGATGCCACTCCTCGGACTTGGGCTGATAGAGCGTCGCGCGTATCTCCTCGGGCAGCACTGGCACAGCGCCACCGACCTCATCCGGCACTCGTTGCTGATCAATCGGTTCCATATCCCAGGGACTCATGCGCTCGTACTCTCCATTATCCCAGCGCACCCTAAAGCACATGAAAAACGAGTCGGGAAAGTCAGCGTCCAAAGCGTGACGTGATTCGATCTGTCCCATCCACCAACCATCGCCGATCATGCAACGAAAACGATCGCCAATGCTCCAGTTGCGCTGCACGGCTAGATCGAAGGTTTGACGCAGCACCAGAAAGTCCAGGACGTCGGGCATATCATGATATTTGATCTTAAACGAGGTCCCCGTCATGTTGCCATCCTCATCGATGATGGCCAACTTCAGGCAGCACAGCCTGGGCGGACGAATCTCGTACTTGATGCCAATCACACGGACCAGTTCGTGGTCGCGCAGCGTGTGGAAATTCCATGGCTCTGAGCTGTGCGACAGCTTGTAGACCTTCTTCAGGCGCACGGCATCCATGTAGTATTGATGGCCTTGCCGAAAGTAGACCACTTCGTCGCCCATCTGCGGGTAGTACGGAGTCTTGCGTGGAATCACCTCCGACAGCCATTCGGCGGGTCTGAACAGCTCCGGGATTTCACCATTGAGATCCGTGGGCGGGAACAGCACTGTCTTGCGGCCCACCTTACGGGCCGTCACCTGACCCTGACCCTGGCCACTGACACCGGCAGCTGCGCGTACAGCTCGGCCGGCTGCATCTTCATCGCTGCTGTCATCGCTACTGGGCGGACGCCGGGAGAGTGGCTTGCGCTTTGAGCGTTTGGGCGGCTCTAGATTGGGTCCCGGTGTATCCGCCACCCAATCGGAGTAGTCGGAGCTGTCAGTGTCCGAATCGTCGCTGCTTTCGTCTAGATTCTCCTCCACATTCGAGTAACTGGTATCCCCCGAGGAGTTGCTGGACACATCATCCTCCTCCTCTTCATGAGGCGGCGGTACAACCTCATTGTATTGATGCTCCTGTTCCTGGTCCCGTGCCGCTCGTGTGCGATATGCAGGCGCCAGTGGTCCTACCGCTTGGCCCGTACCCGGTGGTGCGTTACGACGCCTGCCCGGTCGACCGGCGCCATTGGAGCGCGTATTCCGTGGCCGTCCAACGCTGCCGCCCGTCTGCTGCGCCGACGCCGCACTGGCAGTGTTGATCATAATGGGTCGACGTCTCATTTCACGCTTATACTCTTGCTTCTCGTACAGCCCTGCGGAGTAGCTCACTTGCTTGATGTTCTGCAGCTGAGCGTACTTCATGGGACGTACGTAGGTGCGACGCACAAACTTCAAGGGCTGCAGCTGCTGAGGCGAAACATGTTGGGCAGCTGCTGGTGCCTCGTCGGCAGCTGCTTCCTGGGCCACAGCAGGCTCTTCCGCAGGCGCTGCTGCTCCCCAGCCCTGACGTGGCGTACCCAAGCGTCCGCCTAAAACATTTCCGCGCGCAGATTGTCGACCGTTTGAGTCCGGCTGCTGCTGGCGGTTGGTCAAACGTTCAAATTGATTGGCATTCGATTCGTTGGCATTGGCACTACCAACCGACTGTCGATTAGCCAAAGCCGCAATCATGCGATCTATGTGAGAATAGTCTGCGGCTCCTCCTCCTCCTGCCGCAGCACCACCAGCAGCAGCAGCGGCGGCTGCAACCGCCACACTGGCAATCTGTGGCTGGGGATTCGCAGTCGCATTCAGATTATCCTCAATCCCCATACCATCCACACCGACATAAAGATTGGTTGTCAACTGATCATTGGTCCAGTCCTCACGGCCGGGAACGAAACGTTGATACTTGATGGGATGTGGATTGCCATCGGCATCAACGAGATTCGGTGGCTCCATCAAATGTGGCATTATTTGTGTCTGCTCATCCACCACATGATTCTGGCTATCGCGCACAAGCGGACGATAATCCGTGTGAAAGAAAAGCTCAGTGGGCAGCTAAAGGAAAATTTGAAAGTAGTTTAAAAATACATCTTGGAATGGCTTGGCAGCTGGCAAACACTCACCACTGAGTACTTATCCTTGCACATGCCCAGGCCAAAGATCATGATGTGCCCATGTGAATCGGTGGCAGCTATCATTGTGCCATCCGGTGACCACTTGGCATCGAACACACTGCCATGGCCCTGCCCGTCAATGTCATTGAAGAATTCGGTGATTTTGATGCCCTGTTCAATGTCCCAAAGGAACACCTGACCATCGTGGCCGGCGGAGAGCAGCACATGCTTATCCCTGGGATTCGATTCGAGGACATAAAGCTCATCCTTGTGACCGCGCAGCACGCGATGCAGCTTGGCTGTTTTTGAGTCCCAGATTTTGATCTGTGCGGATAGGAAAGAGATGAAAGTTGGAGTGGGTTCTGTGTGGAATCGTAAATGCAACTCACGGTGAAATCATTTACTGCCGTAATGACATAGGCATCCGAGGCGTCCCAAGCCACCATGGTGACCTTTAGTCTCTTGCCCTCTTCAGGCTCCGGGCAGCTGCAAAGGCAGAAAATGAGCTACAAATGGCAGAACTAGAGCATAATCGTTTGGGTAACCTACCTAGCCAGCCGTTCCGTCATGCACAGCTTGACGCTCTTCCACTGCTGCGACTCAAAGGTCCAAATGTGTGCAGTGCCATCCTTGCTGCCGGATATGAATCTCAGACCATGATGCGACCACTGCATCGAGTCCACGGCATCCGTATAGGCTTCTGTTTCCAGTATTCTTTTGGGCCCCTCTTCGCCCATCATGTAGACGCGTACGTGATGGTCCGCCGAGCCGGCAGCCAGAAACATGCCGCCCGGCGAAAATGTTGTGCACATCATCTGCGCCTGTCCTGGTCGCAGTCTCTCGTGGTACTGTGCGGGCTTGGGCGCAAATGTGATCTTCTGGCCCCGTGGCGTCGAGTATTGCCAGAAGGCAATGGAACCGTCTGTGCTGGTCGTCACCAAGTACCTTAAATCGTTGCGTGGCGATGGGCAAAAGTTCACCGATGTTATCATGCCCGTGTGGGCCACCAGGACAGCAATGGGTGAGGTGGTCTGCATATCCCACACACGCAGAATGCGATCCACCGATCCGGCCGCCAGCATTGTGTTGTCCAGATTGATGGCAATGTCTGTAATTTCTGCCGAGGCACCGCGCAGCGTGGCCAGCAGGCGTCCATCCGCCGCAGACCAAATTTTAATGAGCAGATCATCGGCTCCCGTGATAATATAACGTCCCGTGCGATCGAAGAGCACACAGTACACGGAGGATAGATGGCCCACGGTGCGGCGCAGCAGAACCGTCTTTTTATACAGCTCAGTGGGCACCAGGAGCTTGCGACGCACATCCCCGCCATACTCCCGGCCAGTCAGTACACGGGCTGAAAGGAAAGGATAAGTGTATTACTTTCAAATTGTTTTCAAAGGTTTAATTTCTCATGCACTTACTTATATTGTGGGTGCGCTTGGTATAATCTGCATCTGGCAGTGATACGTCATGGAGGCGAGTGCAGTAATCCCTGAGAGAACGATGGCTGTAGATGGTGTCCTGTGTACGCAGAAGGTTTTGCCGACCAGTGCCAAGGAGCGAAAATACGCCCGGTACACTGCCCGGATGTTGGCGTTCCACGAGCGGACATAGACGGCCGCATAATTCCAGCAAGTGATTGTCTCCAATATGCGTGAATTTTCGTTCCTGTCACGGCAAACAAATTCAAAATATTAACGATTTGTTTGTTTATCGAAGCACAGCGCACGCGATGAATCGAACGCAGCTGTTTTGCGCAAAGGCGATATGCATGTACATATAACCGTCTCGCTCTGGCGAACACAAGTCCGGGGGTTGTTTGTGTATATGTGTAAGCATGGGGAGCATGCTTGTGTGTGGGAAAAAGCAAGATGTCGACTGCTGGCACACTAATTGTTGTAAAAAAATTACTATGCAATTTTAAGAATTTGTTATTTTTCAAAAATTACTCAAATTAACACTTTTGCGACATTTTTGCAAGCTAGTTTAGCAGTTTTGAATATTTTTAGTTTTTTTAATCAATGTTTAATAATTTATCATTTAATTATTAATTAGATTAGCAAAATGTTTGATTAATGCACTTTTAATTTCCATTTGCAAGAAACTAATTTACGCACACGCATGCACTTCTATCAATCAATCGATTGGCTCGTGACGTCACAAAAGCGCACGCACAAAGAGAGAGGGAAAGAAACGACAAGCGAAAGAAGTTTCCTCAACTTATGCAAGACACACACTAACACAAACACACGCGCGCAACACTCGAGAAAATGCGAGGAAATTAAACTAGAAACCAATTAAATCTCACTCACCAATTCGGCAAAGGTCTGCTGATGCTCATTTCCCAGCCAGTCAATGCGTCGCGGCAGAACCTGTGGAGAATGTTAGAGGGGGGGTTAAAGGGAATATGAGCTGTTATCACTTGCCCCGCTGCCCGACTGCCTGCGCTGTCGAACCAAGAAAGAATGACGTCGCCACCGGGTGGGGGTCGGAACGTCATCGAAATTTTTTCTCTTTAGCAAGCGGACAGACCAGACGACCGCCAGACAGACTATCGGGCGGGCTATCCCGGGGCCTAAATACCAGCGGACTATGGTTCCAGTTCTCAGTATAGCTTGAACTCTGATATAAAACCGACGTAGGTTTGGTGTCGCTGCGGCTGCTTCTGCTGCCGGCAGCAGAAACAACAACAAACCCCAAACAAAAATATATAAACAAACGCAGAGGGCAGTTTTTGCATAAACCGTGGTACCGATACCCCCGCCCCAAAATCAGTCGTGGCTGCGGCATAGGAACCGTCAAATCCTTGGCCTGTGGCCCAGACTCTTACATTCTTCTGCTGCAGCTCCTCGATTAACACCTGTAAGGTTACAAACGATGGATGCAGTTAGTAATATGGATGTAAACGAAACCAAAAGTTTCAAACGTTGAAAATTGCGCTCTTTTTGTGGAGGCAGCCTCAACGCCTTCCGACTTCACACCGACCTTTGCCGTCTCTTGCAGGGGCCCCGCCGTCAGGAATTTGGATATGAGGAAATATAACTCTGCAAGAAGAACAATTTCACACAATAAGAGCAACAGTTGGGTGGGCAAATAGGATTATTATACGAAAATTGCAATTTTTCGTCTGGATGTTCTTGCAATTCGACTCGCGGCCATTCAGCCCAGGCATCGCGAATGCACAGTCAGTCAGCTCATTGAAAAGCACACACACCTCTCCTTGGGCTGCGGGCGGCTTTGGGCAGCCATATTTTTGCACACACTTATTGTTTTCGTACAAAACGTACCTGGCACTATCGCATCATTAGAACTGGCTTGGCTATTTGCCATTATTCATTGCGAACTCAGCCTCGGATTATGACAAAATTGTAGTTGCTTTCTTCTAAAATTTTTTCAGCTTCTTCTTTCTGTAAAACTAAAAATCGCCGTTCACACGGAACAACAGCATTGTTATCGATATGTCATTAAAATCGATTGAATGGAAAGGTTTGCAACTGGAATATTATGAAACAACAAATTCTGACTGAAAACGCCACGGGGAATGATACTAATCCTTTCAATTATTCGATCCTACTAGATTGATCATTAATGCATGACATATTATGCTCAAGTGCTAATTTCGATAAAAAATGCAAAGATTGGTTACGAATTAATCGATAGTGTGCGATAGTGCCGACATCGCGCATCTCTAGTTAACGTAGATATCGTGCAGTTGCGATAATTATTTTTAGTGATATTTTCCAATTCTCATGTAATAAAAACCATTTTTCCACGAAACAAATATAAATAAATGTGCACAGAAATTCACATTCAAAAAAGATAGTGCGAAAAAGTCGATCATGGAGTGTAACCTGGGCAGCGAAATAGGCCTCAAGATGCGCGTAAGTTTTTTTTTGCGGAAAATCAATGAACTTCGTAATCCAAGCAAAAAAAACACCCAAAATGTAGAGTGCCGTCAAGGCGAAGCTGCTGGAACTGGGCACGGGCGGCTCATCCGGCTTTATAGACGACGAACTGCCGGACTACGTGATGGTGATGGTGGCCAACAAACGAACCAAACAGCAAATGGCCGCCGAGTTAAATCTCTTTCTGGGCGACCAGACGGATCTCTTTGTCACTTGGCTGCACGAAGTTCTCCAGAAGCTGCAGGAAGTCACATTGCCCACAGCCAGTGGTAAGTTTGTGGTCGCCCTTATCGAGTGCCATTATCTTATTGAATTTATTTGATCTGCCAGCGTCCAGCAAGAAGCGCAAGTCCCGACAGCTCGAAGCACCCTCCAAGTCAAAGGAAAAAGACAAACGCCACTCGAAGAAGGATAAAAGGCTGCAGAGAAAGTCGGGCGATGAGATGCCAGATGCACAGTCAAGCTCTGCGGATGCAATGCCCGTGATTAGCTCCATAACCGATGCCTTTGCCGAGGAGCTGCTGGAGAAAGCCAAAAAATCGCTTGACATCGACATCAATGCCAAGGATGAGATTGTGCACAAAAAGAAGCGCATGTCAATGGAGAGCGACGAGGACGCTGGAGACGCAGATGAGGCGGCACCCACTACAGAGACAAACTCAACCACCGCCAGCGGCGTCAATCGGCAAAAGGATCTGGCCGAGCTGGCTGAGATTCAAAAGAAAATCCATGCGGCCAAGAAGCATTTGCGCCAAATAGGCGAAATAGAGGACGAGAGTGATGTGGAGGAGGAGGAGGAGGAGGACGACGAAGACGGCGATCTCTTGAACATCAACGAACAGGAGGAGGAGCCGGAAGCCGTTGAAGCTATGCAAGAAGAGGTCCCTCCGGCACGCAAAACCAAAAGTCCCATTGTCTTCAAGAGGCGAGAGAGAACTCCTCCCGTGGCGCGTGTCGAGCCGGAAATTGATGCCCGCCAGGCGGCCAAGATGGATGTGGAGATTGAGAAGGAAAAGGAAAAGGAAAAGCCCAAGGAGGATCGCTCGGAACGACGTTCGGTGCATGATCGTCTGGGCTCCAAGCAGGCCTCCCAGCCGTCAACAGAGCGTCCGCAACGTGGCCAAAAAGAGCTCTATGTACCGGCACATCGTAGACGCTTGGAGGCATCGGAAGTACAGGTACCCAAGGAGCGCAGCCAGCGTGAACGCTCCAGGGAACGTCGCTCCAGTCGCGACAATCTGCGAGAATCGAATCGTGCACATCGCCAGCGACGTTCGCCCAGCCCCGAGGCACCCAAGCAACGCATTGGGTCGCGTGTCATTGTGGCTGTGCACAAGCCGCCAGAGCCCTCGGATGATGAAGATATGGCGGATAAGCCGGTCAATTCGGTCATCAAGATCAAGCCCAGGCCCCATGTGTCGCCACGGAGACAGGCGTGCAAGAATTTACTCATGAGAGCTGTGGCCGATGCCCAGAGATCAACGATTCTGGCCAAGTCAGCAGCGCCATCGGTAAAGAAAGATGTTGAGGAGGTGGAGCTGGTCAGCACCTCGCTGGGCAAACGCAAGGCACCCGAAAAGAGCGAACGGGAACGATCGCGTGACCGTGCCAAGCGCAGTGCACCCACCCCAGAGCTGTTCAGGCGCAGCACTCGAGAGTTGGTGGTGAATGTGCTACAGCGGGATGCGTCTGGCAAGCAACAGCACTCCTCCGCCAGTGCCTCTCGACGCTCCAACGATAGTCATGCCGAGCTAAAGCTGAAAGTGGTGGAGGAAGAGTATGGGCCCAGTCTCGTGGCCGAGGACTATGAGCCGTATGTGCCGCAGCTACTGAATCACGTGGAGGATATAGATCTGCACATTGGTTCGCCAGAGGCGAGACCCAGCTCGAAAGGACCCAAAACTCAATTTGTGGTGACGCTGAATGGGGAGAAAACCAACAGGCCGGATAGAGACTCTGCCTATCGCAAGCGCAGCATCTCGGTGTCATCCTCGCCCGTAGCCACAACACCACAACAAGTGACCTCCTCCAGTGCGGAAATAACAGCTGCAGCTGCCTCCTCCTCCTCAACACTCGACAGACGTCGCAAATCCAATCGAGCATTGAGCATCAGCCCATCGCCCAACTCGAGCCCATCTCATCAAGTCACACGAAGTCTGAAGCGTAATGAGGTGCTCAGGCAGCAGCAGGAAATCAAAAAGATCATCATCAAAAATGACACAGACGAGGACGATGAGACGCACAGTGCACCGCCAAAGAAGACTCAGTTGCCGCACAAGCGATCCTCGGGCGGCACTGCCTCGGCCCCGGCCAATGGTCACAAGGAAAAGCGAGCAAAGGCTGCCACAGAGGAGCGCTCCAATACGCCACCACTGCCGGCCACAAGCCGTCAAGCCTTGCCCAAGCTGGAGAAGCGAGCTGTCAGCAAAGAGAAACCGGCAAATGCAAATGCAAATTCAAACTCAAGTGTAGAGCCTGCAGCGGCAACAGCAACGACAGTTGCACCAGTGTCTGTTATAGTCTCTGCAACTGCCAAAAATAAACACACGCCCATACGCTTTACATTAAAGTCGGAGGACAAACCACAAGCAACGGCACAGCCACCGGCACAGCCTGCATCAAGAAAGCGTCGCTCGGGCAGTCACGAACGTGCTACGTCGTTGGAGAGGCGCAAAGTGCCCTTGCGGAATTTAGAGGATAGAAAATATGACAATTTGCCGGCATGTAAGTGTAACCAAAAACCATAAAAAAAAACAAACTTTGACTCTTCTCTCCTGTTTCCAGTAAGCGCCGTCAGCGTGGACTCGGCCGTGTTGAAGGTGAGCAAGCCCAAGGAGCGTTGCAAATATCATCCAAGTTGCACTAAACAATTCTGCGAATACTATCATCCAACGGCGCCATGCAAGTCCTTTCCCAATTGCAAGTTTGCGGACAAATGTATGTACTCGCATCCCAAGTGCATGTACGACATGTCGTGCATGAGCATCGACTGTAATTATGCACACAGCGGGCAGCGGGATCTCAGTCATGTGCAGCTAACAGCACCGCCCTTATGTAAGTGCAGCAATCAATTGTTTATTTAAATTCAAACATCATTCTAAAGTTTCCTTTTCCATCGACAGCTTCCCATGTTATACCCGTGCAGAACTATAAATCAATATCGGCACCCATGACGGCCACCACAGCGACGACAATGTGCAAATATTATCCAAATTGCACCAAAGTGGGCTGCACCTTCTATCATCCAAAGCCTTGCCGTTTCGGCAAGAATTGCGTCAATAAGCTGGAGTGTGTCTTCTATCATCCGGAGATGCAGAGCAAATTCAAATGGGTTGCCTCAATGGGCTAAGCACCATCAATTTTAACAATATTTAGCTAATGTCATTTTAATCACTACAACTACCCCGCGCTCTACGGCTCCCTGCTACGCTAGATCCCCGCTACACCAAAACCTTTTTTTCTATTGGATCTAATGGGAGCTGGACGCCCGCGGAGTTCTTTCTATTTCAATTATACACAGATTGCTGTGTATCCAAACACACATTTCATTTCATCTGTGCATTTTATCCTAGACATTAGCAGCTATCTAATCTATCCGCCTCTAACTCTCTCTCTCTATCACGGCAAAAGAAATTGTTCAATCGGATCTTTTTCTTGCATACAAACATAATCGTGCACGTCATGCAAAAAGATCTGAGAATAAAATTAGCAAATAGTTGCTACAAATTGGAAAACAGAAAGGGGTTTTAATTGTATGCTGAGGGGAAAATTTCGGATTTGTACCATTCACGGGGATTCTCTTTTGCAGCCTTCGCTTATGCGTTTTCTCTGGGTGCAGGGATGGAATGTTCCGCGACAAATCACAATGGAAAAGCTCTATAAATATCAGTAAATTGAAACCTTTAGCTGCCTCATTGATATTACTTTTAGGTCAAGGAATTTATCAATAGCTTTGGAAAAAAGTCGAAATATTTAATATTTATTATAATGTATATATAGTACAGTCTCTTAAGGTTACGCTTAGAAATTCTAGAGCAAAATATGTCTTTCATTTTGATTTGAATGCTTAAACAATAGTTTTTGCTTTTGCAATTGCTTTTCGTTACTCAATTTAGTGGGTTTTAGTTTTTGTTTTATAAGGCCACATTTCCTGTTGTATATACTTCAGTATATAATAGGCATATAGGATTTATATTTTAGCTCAGCTAAGTTATGTAAATGTTAAAATCTGTGAGGGGGAATACGATACAAATCTATTTACAAACAAAAATACTCGTACAATAGATCTAGGTGTGGAATGTCGGTTATTGGGTGTCCAGTTTTCAGTGCTATAACTTTGTTCGCAGCTTCAGGATTAAACGAATACTGAGTCTAAACTAAACGGACTACAATCGTAACTAGAGTGCTTGGGTTTTGCCATCTAAATTACTACAAATAAATAGGCAACGGCATTTTTTAATTATTAACTAACTAAAGCATAGGCATAGGCATCGAGGTGGTGAATATGTTGGGGCAGGGCTCTACGGCTGCTCCTCTGCTGCTTGGCTTTGAGCACCTTAATACAAACTTACGTACAAAAACATTGCATTACGTGTACATCTCTAGGGTATTACTATTATATGGGCGGACTTTAGAATATCTTTTGAAACGTATTTCAATTGTTGCTTAAACTAAATAAGTCGTTCCTCCGGCGGCGGCTTCAGCACATTGTCCATTTCCAGCCTCGGATTGCAGTACTCCTGAGCGCTGGGGCTGTAGGTGCCGCGCGTGGCACGCTTATTGCGTGCCATCACCAAAAAGGTGCCCAACAATGCACCAGCAATGAGCAGCAACACCACCACAACTGGTATAACAATGATGGCTATGTCTGTCGTCGATGGGCCATCCTCCTTGGCAACGATCTAGGAAGCAGAAAAGGGAGTAACAGCATCAGTATAGTCCTCCGATTTGAATCTCCATTAATACTCACCGGTGAGGTGCAATTCTTGCCGGCAAATCCTTCCGTGCAGATGCAATAGTAGTCCGGCTTGGCGCCGCAATCCTCCATGCAGCGGCCCCCATTGCCGCAAATATCTGTGGCATTGCAGGGATCGGTAAAGTTGCAATAGGCCCCGCAGTGGGGCTTCTCGCAGATGCACTGGAACGAGCCGGGCTTGTTGAAGCAGCGACCCAAGCCGCCGCAATACTCGCCCTCCACACTGCACTCGTCAATGTCGTTCTCACAGTGTATGCCCTCGAAGCCGGTGCCCAGGCAATTGCACTCGTAGCCGCCCACCAGATCCATGCACTTTCCAGCGTTCTGGCAGGGATTCGAGTCGCATTCGTTGATGTCCTGCTCGCATAGGCGACCCGTGTAGCCCAGACTGCACTTGCACATGGGTGACTGTGATGCAGGAAGGAGTCGTTAGCGTTTAATCGATTAGGGATTGTTGCTATAGTTTCTTACCAGTCCTGTGGTCAGGCAGAGTCCACCATTATCGCAGGGCGTGCGCTCACAGAAGGGCACATCGCACAGGGAACCCTCAAAGCCGGAGGCGCAGGTGCACGTGAAGTTATTGCCAGTCAAAGCATCTGCGGGGGAGTAAATAAATGCTGCTTAAAACTCTGCTCGAAGGGGTTTAGTTCGGTGTACTCACTGAAACCATTCTCGCAGCTGGAACCATTACGGCACGGCTCATTCTCGCACGTCATCTGCTTGAGTATGTCGCACTGAGGACCGGTGTACTCCTCCGGGCACTCGCAGTAATAAGCTGCAATCAGATCCGTGCAGTTGCCACCATTGTGGCAGGGCAATTCTGCGCACTCGTTGATATTCAGCTCGCAGTGGCGACCCTGGAAACCATCCTGGCACTGGCAGAAGAAGTCTGCCACCTGGTTGATGCAGGTGCCATTGTTCTGGCACTCCGTGTTCAAGCACTCATCGATGTCGGTGCCGCAGTCGTCGCCCTCGTAGCCCGCCTGACAGGTGCACTCATACTCATCGGACGGCGCCCGACAGTAGCCATCGTTGCGGCAGTCCGTCTGGAAGCACAGAATGCAACCCTCAGCGGGCCGTGTTGTGTTCAAGCGGAACTGGGCCTTCAGCTGCACGGACACGTTCTCGGTGCGGGGATACAGTTCGGTGTTGGAGAAGTACGGCAGCAGCAGATCACCCACACGCGCCTCGCCCACGCAGCCCTTGAACTGGGAGCCCTGCTGGGCGGAGAGCGTGGAGCCACGCGACTGGCGCGACTCGGGCATGCCGCCCAAGTACACTTGGGTGCTGCTCGAGAGCAGGTACTGGATGGCCGCCTGGTCAATGTCGACGGAGAAGGATGGTGCCGGATCCACCATGGATTCCCAGCCCTTCCAGCCACCCTCCAGCTTGCCATTGTGTGCCCGCAGGAAGATGCGACTCCACTCTCCGTCGGCGTTTTCCTTCTCAAAGCGCGTCGACTCGCCAATGTGCAGCTGCGTGAGCTTCCAGGTGATGGTCACACGTCCGCCGTTCACACCAATCTCAAAGAAACTGTCCGCATTATCGATGAACAGCAGCGTGCCGCCTGCGCGTGTGCGATAGGCAATCTCAATGCTGGGCTTCAGCGTCTGCTTGGGACCAGTCTCGCCGCCAGTTTCCTCAGCTGGTGGGGGTTCCTGGAAGTAGAAGAAGGCCAGCGGGCTGCGTTCTCGGCCCGTGAATGTTGTGTTGGTCAGACACTCGTAGCCATCGTCCAGATTCTGGCAGACACTCTCGCCCGGGCAGGTGACCAGCTGACAGAATTCAATCTCCTGGCAATCCTTGCCCTTGTAGCCATTCGGGCACTTGCAGCTGTAGTCGTTCCATGTGTTGCGGCACTCGGCATTGTGGCGGCAGGGATTCTTGCGGCACAGATCGTCGGAAACTTCGCCTGGCAGCACCGAAGCACGATCAATGCTGACAGCACCCAAAGGCTTGGCATTCACTTGCACATCCGTCACATTCAGGGGATACATTTCCACAATAAGATTGAGCGAACCGTTGCTCACTTTTACGTCCTGGATGATGCCCTTGAAGTAGTCCTTGCTGTCATCGGCCGCCTCCTTGCTCAGCACTGTGGCACTCTCATCCATGCCGGGCTCTGTGCTGGCTGGCAGCAGCGACTCCCGTGTGGGCGCTGGACCGCCCAAATAGAGCACTTGTGCATCCAGCAGACCCGTCGTTGACAGCGTCTTGCGGAAGTACTCGGTGCCATTGAGCTTGACCTGCACCAAGGTCTGATTGCGCACTACCTCGATGAGGTGATTGTAGCCATTGTCCAGCTTCTGGCCACCCACAGTGTAGGCTTCGGGTGTGCCAGAGAACTGCATCTTCACGAGCAGCTCGCCGCCATGCAGCTTGGCCGACACATACGAATCGCCAATGTCTGGAGGGCAAAGGTAAGAAAATATTAGTTTGGAGTGCAAAACGAAGCCTCTTTTTTACTCACTTTTGGTGGGCGTCTTGCGTGGATCACTGCCCAAATAGAAGACCTGCCCGGTGGGCTCTCGCGTGCGTATAAACATGGAAATATCCAAAATGGAGCGAATGGCACGCCTCCCCACATCGGTGGTCTCCACAATCACTGCCGAGTGCGTGGTATTCTCATGCCCAAATGTAGCTGCTGTCATATCTAAGGAAAGTCAAGGGAAAATCATAAAAAAACTGCCTCAAGGGACATTTTTTAATCCACTCACTGTGCTGGCAGGTGTGTCCAAAGAATGGCCGCGGACAGTGGCAGGCGAATGTGTGCCACAGATCTGTGCACTCGCCATTGGAGTGGCAGGGATTCGGTTTGCACTGCTCGGTGCGCGGACAGCCGCTCTGTACATTCTCCAGCTTCGTGTCGCCGTACGTGAAATTGGCGCTCTGCTCGTCGGGGAAGATCCATTTGCCATTCACGACAATGTCCTGCATGCAGCCCACAAAGGCCGAGGGCTGATGCGTCAAATGCCGCAAATAAGACTTCAGATTGGGTATCGTTCCGCCCAAATAGGTGCGCGGAAACGAGGGCTGACTGTTGTTGGCCGTCTCATATGAGCCCACGGGGAATATGGCCTGCTCATCGTTAGCGGACAGCACCAAATGCGATGTATTTATGGCCACAAACACCTTGTGCCAATTGCTGTCGTTCAGCTTGGATCCAATGAAGACGCCCTCCCATTTGTTGAGCAGCGACGAGTGGAGGTTCAGGCGTCCATTAATCAGCTCTAGAATATAGCTGACAGGCTCATTCTTCTCGCCGGAGGTGCCAAAGGCCAGCACGCCATTGGGCAGCGTGGTTCTAAATTGCAAATTAATGTCATAGCCTTCCTCGCGTTCGGTGGTCACAGAGATCAAGCTGGTGGCCACCATGGACAGCGTGGTTGTCTTCTCGCAGGTGTCGCCCTGGAAGCCATTCTCGCAGGTGCAATTATACAGATGAATCGTCTCGTTGACCAAATACGGACGACAAGTGCCGCTATTCAGACAGGGCTGCAAGAGATAGAGAAATAATTAGTAAGGATTGAGGATTTAGTTTCCATTTTAATCTTACATTTGTGAGGCAACCAATCAGCGGCACGGAACAGTTTTTCCCACCAAAGTTGGCATCACAATCGCAGTCGTAGTCGTCGATTTGATCAATGCAGGTGCCGCTTTGGCAAGGATTAAAGCGTTCGCACTCATCGATATTGACCTCACAGTGTGGGCCTTCGAAGCCGGGTTCGCATTCGCAGGTGTAGGCGCCAATGCCATCGTTGCAGGTGCCATGCTTGCTGCAGGGATTGCTCTCGCACTCATTTATGTTGATCTCGCAGTTTTTGCCAATGATGCCAGGCACACAAACGCATTCGTAGCTGCAAATAAAACGAAAGTTAGTCCAAAATTATATTGTTATACCCTGGCTGGCACTCACCCGCTGGCATTCTCATAGCTGAATGGCTGACTAAACACTTTGGGCAGGTCCGTGAGACGGCTGAACTGGTAGAGCGTCTGATTGGAGCGCTCCAGACAGTTGCTGTTGTACTGACACGGATTGCTCTCGCACTCATTGATGTCCTGCTCACAGTTTTTGCCTTTGTAGCCCGCATGACACTCGCAAAAGTAGTCCTTGACTTGGTCCAGGCACTTGGCGCCGTTCGTACACGGATTGGACACACACTCGTCAATGTTTAGCTCACAATTCTGTCCCTCATAGCCAGTGCCGCTGCAGTCGCAACGGAAACTGCCCAACTGATCGATGCACTGGCCGCCATTCAGGCAGGGATCGCCCACACAGTCGTCGATGTCAATGTCGCAGACCCTGCCCGTCATGCCCGGTATGCAGGAGCAGGTAAAGTTGTTGATCATATCAATGCAGGTGGATCCATTGGAGCAGGGATTGGTGATGCATTCGTCAATGTCAATCTCGCAGTTCTCGCCTCGATATCCAGGCTGGCAAACGCACTCGTAGGCATTGATCTGTGCGTAGAAAGAAAAGGATTACAATTTCTGTAGATTTAAGCTTTAGCTTTAAGCAGGAATCAAGGATTTGGGCTCTAGCAGTGTACCTACGGCACTCACTTGTCTCAATATCCGATGCTTTCCGTATTTAAAGAAAAACAACTAATTACACTTTAGTAACCACTTAAGACGTCACACCCCCCTTCATCTGAGAGTTCCCCCTTGGCTACCTACCTTGTTGTGGCACGTGGCTCCATTTAGACAGGGAAAACTGAGGCACTCATCCACATCCGAGTCGCAGTGTATGCCCGTGAAGCCGGGCGTGCAGTAGCACTTGTAGGATCCCTTTTCGTTCTTGCAAATGCCATTGCCGCAGATCTTTGGGTGCAGCGTGCACTCATCCACATCGTTGGCGCAATTCCTGCCCGTCCAGCCGCGTGCGCACTTGCACTCGTAGTCGCCGTTGGGCAGATCCAGGCACTCGCCACCGTTCTGGCAGGGCTTCGTGGCGCACTGGTTGCACACCTTGTTCTCCGGGCAGATGCACTGATTCTGCACGCACACCATCGGCTCCTGGCAGTTGAGCGGCGAGCAATTGTCGGCTTTTTCGCATCGGTCTCCCGTGTAGCCCACGGCGCAGTAGCAGTGGGTGCCGTTCATCGAGCATGTGCCGCCGTTCAGGCATTTACCGTTGGTTGCATTGCAATTGATGGGCGTCAGGGCCATGGCAGCGGCCGTTCCACCATCGCCGGTGCTCTGCTGGCAGTTGTAGCCTGGGGTGACATTTCGAAATTAGAATTTGGTTCAACTTTAGTTAATGAGTTAGTACAAGTATAAGTAATATTTAATAGTTTAAGTATTTGTACTACTGCTACGCTACATATTTACATTTGGATAAGCCGGGGTTGCACTAAAAGTTGCAAGAAACAGTTAAATAGAAAGAGTACTCTCATTCGCCTCTCTCTCTCTCTCTCTCGTAAAGCTCACTCTCTTTTACGACTTGTGTTTTGTTTGCATGCAATTTGCAGGTTGAATAATTAAGAGAGAAATTCGTTTACTCTGCTAAGCAGTGCAGTCCGGCTAAGCAGTTCTGAGAAAGTGAAAGAGAGCCAAGCGTTTATTCTGCTAAGCAGAGCAGCAATACGCTAGCTATGCTAAGCAGTTCACAATAATAACAATTCATTGAGCGCTCTAGCATATGAATACATAAAATATTAAAAGTAGATAGCACTACTAGAGGTACTGCCAATAACCGCATTCAAAATTCAAAACTACATTTAATTAGGATGACACGACTTTTAGGACAACCCTTTGCGTCACGCCATTTCATCGTATATTTATGTACACATACTACTACTATATATGCCAAACCTGTGTATCCACTAGCACATATACAGGTATAATTGCTACTATATCCCAGGCAGGTGCCACCGTTCAAGCAGTTTTCTTGGGGACATGCATTCAGGGAGGCCAATCGATGGGTTGGTGACTGTTGTTGTTGTTGTTGGTTTTTGTTAAGTTTACTAGCTGTTGTTGTTGTTATTATTGGTGGTATTCTGGTTGTTGGAATTGTATTCGTTTTCGTAATTGCTGGTAGAGTGATTGCTACTGTTGTTGTTGGCAGTTGTTCTGGTGTCGGTGTAGTTGTTGTTGTTGTTGTAGGCAGACAATGACCAATTGGGCCTAGGGTTTTTTTTAGCCAAATACGGGAGGATTGTTGTTGTTGTTGGTATATAGTATATAAGATTAGGGATTAGTGTTTAGCGTATAAATCGATTGTTAGTAGTAGCAATGGGAGATTAACCAACAAAAAAAAGCAGATGCACATTAATCCAATGCAGTTCCGAGAAAGCTTAAAGGCCAGTCAATAAATGTTTGAATTTATTTTCTATGAATGATATAAGTAAGCTCTTAATGAAGTTTCAAAGTAAAGCGCTGCTGATGAGTCCGTTCATTTATGGGAAGTTTAAGTGCAAGCAGTGCACTAAGCGGTATGGCATCGAATGAAGTTTCTGGCTAATCAGAGACTGATCAGAAAAGCACACGCTCTGTAGATCATCGAATGGCAAGCACGTGCCCATGCAATAATGATTCAATGGCTACCAATTTAATGTAACATTTCTCTATAATTCATTGACACTTTCTGCCTTGAAGCTTTGAGAACGCGGGAGACCCCCCCAGGCTACAATAAATGCTACCCTCTAGCCATCTAACCCACATCCTCCATCGTCCAGCCTCCAACCATCAACCACGTACTAAGCTTCAGTTCGCAACGCTTCCGCTTGAGCCACTCGGGCGATATGTAGCGCTTCTTTTTCTCGCTGGCACATTGTGATGGATCGAACATTTCCACCTCGATTGGAGCAGGAATTGGCGGCTCCAAGTCGGAAGCTTTTGTTGTTGTTAAATTAAGACCATTAAAAAACCATTTAAACCCAAAGAAATTAAATGAAAAACCAAACATATTATGACCATGCAACGCCCATGAATACCCTTTAACCTTTTAGCGTGAATCTCCCAGAGGGAAGGACTTACCCGTTGTGCCTGGCTTACACACGCACTTGCCGCCAATGCACTCCGAATCGATGGGACACTGCTGGGCACAGCTCGGTCCCAGCTGGCAGAGTTCTCCACTGTACTCCGGCGGACACAGACACTGGAACCCAATGGCCTTGTCCACACAGGAGCCACCATTCAGGCACTGTTGGGTCTGGCAGGTCATGGGTCGCTCGCACACCTCACCGCCCCAGCCGTCCAGGCACTGGCAGGTGTACCAGCCGTAGGTATCGAAGCAACGTCCGCCATTCAGGCACGGACTCTTGTCGCACTCATCCACATTCGTTTGGCAGAAGGCGCCCGTGTATCCAGTGCCGGAGCAGTCGCAGCTGAAGCCATTGATGCGATCGATGCAGCTGCCATTATTCTGGCACGGCTGCGAGGCACACTCGTCCGTGTCGATCTCGCAGCGTGGTCCGGCATAGCCCTTGGGGCACTCGCAAGCAATGCTCCCCGTGCTGCCGAGCACCACGCAGGCGCCGTTGTTCAGGCAGGGATTCGACTGGCACAGCGGATGGATGTTCACCTCCGTCTCGCAATGCTGTCCACTGTGCTGGGCATCGCAGAAGCACTGATAGTCGCCGCGCGAGTTCTCCAGGCAGGTGCCACCATTCACACAGGGATTCTTGCCGCAGGGCGAGCCATTGTCCTTCTGGCAGTTCTTGCCCGAGTACCTGGCCGTGCAGCGGCACTCGTAGCCCTCGGAATTGGACGAACAAGTGCCATGGCCCATGCACGGATCATTCAAACAAAAGTTATCCGGCAGACGCGTAAACAAATCATGATCGCTGCAGGGTCCCGGTGTCAGCGGACACACGCCGAAAACGACATTCTGTACGGTGGAATTGTTGACAAACTGCAGTCCGGGTCCATCCAGCAGGCAGCCGGAGAAGGAGTTGCCCAGTATCAGGATGGCATCTTTGTAGCCAATGTCCTGATTGGTCAGAAACTGGCTATTGTAGGTGGAGTTGGCTATAGAAAGGGAGGGGAGAAAAAGGGGATTAGTGGGGTGTTTTTTAGGGAATTAAGTCACACATTTTTGATGCAGTTGTATCCCTTTCTATATGCAATTTTGGATTACATTTACTTCCATTTGACTGGCATTTAATCTAGAGATGGCACGTGATAGTTTCTACGCAACATCGATCACTTTTGTGTGATCGAAACGCATGAATCCGCTCGCTTATGGAACATTTGTAATCAACCTCATTAGCTTATTTAATGTTCAATCACGTTTCTGGAGCGTTCCTTTCTTTTACAAATGAAGTTCCCCTTTCTTATCCCTTCGTGATGATGGGTAATCAAACCCTTGCCCAATTTAATCAACAACATTTCACGATTTCTTTGACGATTTCCGTTAGACCCTTTCCCAGACCCTGTTTGTCTTCTGACTGATTGGATTACCACTTACCAAATATGCTTGCCGCACGATCCACATGCAAATAGAGATTGCCGTACTCGTATTTGAACTGCAGCGTATGCCAGCGATTGTCCAACAGTTGGTAGGGCAATTTCACATCCAGACGATTGTTTGGCCCATGGACGGCGGGGCCGGCCAATGAGATTTGCAGAAAATCGTTGAGCACTGAGATTACGATTGAGTTTTTGTTGTACTGCTGGGCGAGTATCTCACCGCCCCGGCACGAGCGGAAACTAATTGCCGAATGATCCCAAATGGGCATCGGCGTCGTCAGGCGGAGGTAAGTGGAGCCATTAAAGTATGCCTCCTGGGTTTGCACCTCAACGGAGGCAACATCTGCAAAAGAAAGAAGATCAAGAGTTTAGTTTGTGACATGAAATGAAAGCATGACAAGGCCAGGCCAGGCCAGGCCACGCCAGTTCAGGCCACAGCCAGTTCAGGCCAAGTCGGATCGGAGGGCGTACTCTCATTTAACTAATCGCATTTCATTCGAATCGCGGGTGACTGGGACTCGGCATTTGTAACCGTAGACTTCCTCATTTCCTCCTCAGCTCAGACTTATTTGGCCACACAGCAAAATGGCCAATTGGTTTACTTTGGCTTACATTTTTGTCTCCCTCTTTGGCATTTTTTTCCTCCTTCTCTCTTGGGGGCATTTGTGTCTACCTCCCCGCTTGGCTAAGAAAGTGCTTTTTATTCGACTAGCATTGACCAAATTAGACAAGTTGCCTTGGCATGCCACCACACTTAAATGGTAATCAGTTAACAATTTCATTTCAAACTTTCATTTGCGACAGACGATCGCCTGCCAAGGCGCAGAATCAATTCCCATTTCCCCCAACAAAAAGAAGTTGCAGACCAGAAGACGCCGACCATAACTTTGCACTTTGAGTGGTTTTCTAATTCAACTTTAGGCGAGAGGGAAAGGCTGGCTATGGGGAAAAGACCGATGCTGGAAGTACTCTAAAAATATCAGAAATCTGATCTTGGTGAATGAGTCCGTCCGCCAATGGAACATTTGTCCTGCACTACATTGAGCTGTACATAAAATTCTCCTACCGCGGAAAGTGTATATCAAGATCGCAGCAAAATGAAACAACTTTCTTGACTAAGGTGCACCAGGCGTAAAAAAGTAAGAAAAAGCCAACTATGACGGTCCATACTCGTCTGTTCGTGCTTAGATATGTGGGTACCGTAGATGTACGCGCATTTGTGCAAAAGCCGGTTTTATAGATCGTTCAATAAACTGCAAAAAGCAAAAAAACCAAAATAAAATGGAAAGAAAGTGGCCAAAAGGAAAAGTTACTAACGAGAGGAAATTGCAAACAGATGATGACAATAGGGAACTAATTATGGAATTTGACGAACTAAAAACGCTATGGACTCTGGCACTACAAATCTTCAGCTCATCTTTCTAGCACAATTTCAATTTTCAATACTTGGCGCCCAAGTGTCGTATTGACTGCTTGCTTTGGCTAGCTTCAACAGGCACTGCTTGCTTAAGCTAGCTTCAAGAGGAACTGCTTGCTTTAAGAAGCTTCATGGAACACCATTAAATGCTTGCTTTGGGCACCTTGGATAAGGCTACGAGACTGCAGATAATTCATTAATTATTTATAATTAATTTAATTGATTTTTAAATCATTTGTTGGTGGGGAGGTACCTAGAAAATAATCATTCTTTTCAATAAAACTCATTAGAGACCTGGGCGCTGCTCTTCCCTGTTTAATTTTGGATTTTCGATGCCTTCAATTTAGAATTCCAGTTGCCAACTGGTTAGACCATCGCTGAAGCTGGACTTGGGATACATTAAAACTGACAAGTAAAACTGCTGGCAAGAAAACTTTGGCATGGCACTGACTGAAGTACAGCTGTTTATTGCCAAAACGAATAGAGCCAAAGCGAAGTTTTTGGGGGGAATTGTGTGTTAAGTGTTGGCGCATTTTCGCGTTAATAAACTTTTAAAGAAGCATACATATTTTTGCACTTCCCTTGGCCAGACAAGAGATAATTTTAGCACCTTCTCCGGGCTTGGTTGAACCCAGACATTGCTGGTACTATGCCCTTTTGGGCAGCTGCCCTGACCCATGGCCTGTTGGCTGGGGATTCCGGGCTTAGAAAGCGCTCGAAGCGACCTCGTCGCAAAACAGAACCTGAACAGCGACGAACAACATAATGGAAAAAACATTATGAGGCCATCGATTTTGCCTCGTCTCGCCTTGTCCGGTCTTCTCAAACATTTCGTATTTTATTTTGTATTTAAAGGCGATTTGTGGAATTTGCATTGACAGTTGTTCGTCGTTTTGCCAGACGTTTTGGTTAATGTATGCCACAGGGTGGGGCAGGCAGGCAGGGGGGGCAGGGGTTGCGGTTGCGGTTGGCAGTGAAGTGAGTACAAGTAAGTCGACAGTAAAGAGCTCATAATTATATTATACTCACGTACGAAACTAGGCAGAAAATTATTCAAAAGTTAAACAACACAAAATGCGACTTAAACTGTTAGATTGTTGGACTGAAGATACCGACAGAGGTGTGCCCATTAATTGGATGTAGGTATCTAGTATTTGAATGTTCAATCTCGTTCCTTGTATAAATTTCCCATAAGTAAACAGAGAACATTCTTTAGAAACGATTGGCAAGAAAAAATTGGCATCATGCAAGGCATAAACATATTTCTATTCAATAAAATGAATTACCTACAAAATTCCCGTGAAAACCCCGGACATGCCTTGCACTTTAGAGGTTTTTTTCACACATTCATACACGTTTTTCTTTATATTTATAAAGTTCAGGTATAGATTTTCCTTATGCGTCGGCATGCACCTTTCTTGTTGTACAATCTCCGCCTTGCCTTGTTTTTTGTGTTGTTGTTCTTGACCGTAAACAAACGGAACGGACATTTCATAATCATAACCAAGAAAAAGAATTCTATTTCTACTTCTCTTTTTTTTTTTTTTGCATTTTTTATTATTATTACGCTTTTTGCGTGACTTTTGGACAACCGTTTGTTTAGTTCTTCGACTCATGAATGACTTGACTCAGACGCCAGTCGGGAGCTGCAAAAAACCAGCTGTTAAGCCGTCTCTCAGCGAATTTGCTTTAGCGGTGCCATAAAAAGAAACAGTTTAATAGTGTCTTTTCAGCTATTGTTCGGGTTAAAAGAGAGAGACAGAGAATGAGAGGAAGAGAGAGAGGGAGATAGAGAGAACGTTTGCTGGAAACTTTAATGACTGCTCGCACTGTGACTGTTTTCGGGCACAAAAGAGTTTGTTATGCCGATTCTTAAGTAGGGGCGCGGCAAATGGTTGGAACTTAGCCAGTTTGAATGAGTTTTTAATGAATTATTCCAACATAGAAAATAATGATACGTATTTCTGGGAGAGTGAAAAGATTTATGGAAATGTTCAACTAAAATATGAACATTTTTGTGCCCTCTTCTATAAGCTTCCTGAAACGTTTTTCATACAAAAGCCAATAAAAAATTGAATAAATTCCAGTACACTTAAAATATTAATTGAGGGATTTAATTGCCATGGAAATATAATTTTTCACTTGAAGTTTTTCGCCAAAAAAAAATTATGTACTTTCCCCGACTCTCGTACCTTTGCCGCATCGTACCAAATTCCGCTTCAAAAGAGAAAACGCTCGAGATCTGAAAAACTTTATCTGAGATGCATAATTACACTGCTTGCTTTTCCATTTCCCAATGTTATTCCCACATGTCACGTTATTTTTTTTACACTTGAAGCAGCGGAAAAAAGTGATTTATGCAAAATGAGATAAATGCACGCAAAACACTCAAAGGAGGAAGCGGTAAATGTAACAGAAAGCAATAGCCGACTCCTGTTACACGCCCACACGACGGGCAGCGAGAGTGAGAGAGTGGGAGAGAGAGAGAGAGACCCAGTTAGTCAAGAAACACTCAAATCATTGCAACACTTTACACACACTTACAAACGCATAAACGTGTGCAGCATAAGTACTCCAAATGCATGCATACATATGTATGTACATATGTAAATTAGCTCAACTTTAGCTTTTTGCTTTGCTTTTCCCCTTCCTTTCGCACTGCATTCTGCTTGTATGACTAATCAGCGTGTCTGCATATGCAAAACAACACCAAAAGTAAGGACACACATACGTACTTACATACATATGTACATGTTTAACCCCATGCGGCCGCTGGCTATTGTCGTTTTGCATGTTAGCCACTCTTAAGCCAGATGCAGTTCTCTCTTCTCTCTTTTTTCCCCCCGCTCATCAGCTGCTTTAATGATACCTCGCACCGGTACATGTGAGTTGCAAAAAGTGTATAGATTTCAGGTTGTCACAGGAACGGGACTCAATTCCTTTTAACATTGATTTTCCTGTTTTTTGAGTACAGGGTATCTAGTTGTCGGAATACCCTAGATACTCCTCTCAAAACGCTCTTGTTGTTGTTGATATTTTTGTAGCAGGTGCAATTGCAGTATTCACCCTTCCCTTAGTCCGAAAGACGGGCTGCTCCAATGTGTTGGCCACAACAAAACGTTGCACGTTGCTAACTTCGGCTGTGACTTGTGGGTGGGTCGGCTCTGTCCGGTGGTTGGGTTGCCCGGGGACCCGGGATTGTTTTACAGCTACATTTTTGTCCCTCCACCCACTCCTTCACTCTCTGAATATGGTCATACTTCAATTGTTTTCACATTGCAAGTGTGTGTTTGTATGTGTTGCCTCATTCAGCACTCAACCCACACTTTACTTTTGTTTCCATTGTTGTTGTTTTTGTTTTTAATTTTTGCTCTAAATACTTTTAACTTTTTCGTTGCTTGAGTTGTTGTTGTTTTTGTGTAACAAACCGCCCACGAAAAGCACGAAAAAGTTTCATTTTGCACTCGATTGTTTTTGTACACTTTCTTTAGAAGGGGTATAAATGTTTGTTGGAGATGTTGGGACGTAGGAAGATTGCTTGTGAGTCTGTGAGTCAAGTAAAGCTGTGGTTGGAAATTCCATAATATAAAGAGTATCCAAACATTGGAGCACCCTAGCTTTTTTCTGCTATGGTTTGGATGTTCAGAATTGCATAAATTACCGATGACCGATTTAACGTGTTTTCGTTTTCAGTATTTAATTTGTTAGCAACAACGAACTACAACAATAAATAACTACATTTTCGTGTAATAAAAATGTATAATTTTTAATTGCTGCGTTTTCGTTTTTCGGTTCACTTTTCTCTTTCTGTCTCTCTATTGATGGAAAAGTGAAAACGTGTCGCGATTAAAATTTAATTACAGCTTAAAGATAATACGATTATCGAAACGTTCCAAAGGGTTTAATTATACTACAATACGATGCTCAATAGGCATGATGTATAAATAATGATACATAAGATCTGTGTAAAGATTTTGTGGAAATTGTTGAAAAGTTTTCCATTTGGTAAAAGTTTCCACAAAATTATTAGCGGTTTATTTCATGTTGTGTTTAAATGAAGTTTGCTGAAATGTTGTATTTCTTTCTTTTCTAGAAATAAACAAATAAATTAGTTGTACTTTGAGCCAATTATTAACAGGAACTAAGCTTCACAGAGCAATTACCCCAAATATGGTTGAAAATAGATGAGTTTCCGCTATGAATATTTATTGTTATTTAATAGAGTATTCTGCAAAATTTCATCAGTTCAGCTTTAAATTATGTCTATCCGGGCAAAATCAAGGGTGTGAACCGGATCAGCAGTGATTCAGGGCTATATCCATGAGAGTTTTTCAGCTACGGGGCCAGTAGATGATAAGTATTTGAGCCATGAAAGTTGATGGAAAGAAAGAAGATTGTTTGGCTAAAGTCGGTCACACAGACAAGGTTGTTTCTTAACGGTGTCGAGATTTGTTTGAACTTTTACAATGGTAAATACTCAAACTATTTTTTCTAACATATTAACTTTCCCATGTTCCCCCATCCTCATACTTTTCTCTATGTATAAATACTTTTAAGAGCTATTTTCATGTCTGACTGCTCTTTGGACCTGGAGAATAGATCATTTGTTCCGACACCTTCTAGTTGAACGAAGAGGAAACAAAACTAAGCTGCAAACAAGCTTCCCACACTAATTTCCGCTTTTAGCTTCCAAGAAATGTGCTGGAGAAATGTTTATTTTTAAAATATTTAAATGAATACGCTTCTATTATCCAATATGAATACACGATACATACTACGCGTGCGGAGGAGAGGTGGAAGCTAATTAGTTTTGATATTCCATGAAAGCTGCAGATTAACATCCAGCAAACAGCGGCAAAAAAACCACAAAAACTGTGCGCACCCACAAAAAAATGACAGGGAATCTATGGTTGATTCGGACTATGGGATACCCGCTAGTCGCTCTTCGGAAGTAATTTTAGATTTAACTGATTTACTTGGAATTCCAATCTGAATGCAGTCTACACGGAACCTTTGAACTACTTTCTCTCTTATCTCATATCAACAAAAACACAGAATACCCTTGTACTAGTAGAGTAAATGGTATCTAAATTTCAGTGTGTCAACGGCTTCAACGGTTTCGCTCTAAGCATGCTCCACCCCTGCTTGCTCCCATGAAATCATGATTACACATTCACACATACATTCCCACTTCCCACTGCTTGCTCTTCTCTTTTATCTCCTCGTTCTGGGAACAACAACAAAACTAACCACAAAAGCAAAGCAGACAGACTCCCCCAAAAAAATAAAAAAAAACTCTGCTTAGAATTGAGCACACTCAAATAGAGTCGGAGCTTCTCTCTCTCTCTCCTTTTGGGTCTGATTCTGCTGGCTGTTGCTGCGCAGCCGCGCCTGGGAACCCGTTTCTCTGTTGTTGGAAACAACAATTGGCCATGGCTCCAACTGCGCGACGACTGCGACTGCGACCTGGCCCTTGTACTCGTCGTAGTACATGCTCTGGGCCTTCCTGCCAGACCCGTCCATCCACGAACTGGCACAAAGCAATGAACTGTTGAATAAAACAAAACCCAAAAACCTGAGAATCTTTTCCGGTGGTGCGTCCCCTGCAGAACAGACTAAGCAAACACATTCAGGGAACAGAGCCTGAGACTGTGGCCTGAAGCTGGTGCATTAGTGGGCGTTGCACTGTGGCTCGAACAATGAAATTGCTTTTAAAATAAAGTGTGGAGTCATGATTAATATTATTAACATTCATTAAAATGTATTAGATGTAGGTTCTAACGATCGCGCTCATGCGATCCCTTAGCTTACGCTTCCTTTATAGAAAACAGAATATTTACTTGCACTGCTTTAAGTAACTCAAAAGTCCGCTAGGCAAGCAGAACCTTCCGCCTGTACCTGTATTTCCCACCACAATTACCACGCAAACACACACACTATTTATGTCCAATTTGTGTACGTTCCATTCCACTGTATCGTCGCGGCACTCACATGAGTCAATGTTAACAATGCCCGTGTTGTTGTACTGTGATCGCGCTGCGTATGCAAATAGCTAAAGATAAAACGCAACTACGTGAGGGCCGCGATAAAGCCAACTGAGTTCGCAGTCAGCATTGAACAACGCCCCCAAAGACTTAAACATTTGTTTGCATGAAATTTTGTTAAAAATTGAATCAAATAAAAGCGAAAGCCGCAATGTTTTGTAGTGTCCCCCTCTGTATGATATTTGCGGCTTCTGCGGTCGGGTCGGCTCTTCCCAAGGCGGCCCTGCCAATCGATGGAGAAACTGAAAACTGGCAACGTTGCTGCAACTGCCTCCGACCTTTTGGTTCTCTATTATAGTCAAAGGGGGAAATCAGTGGTACTTTTTAGTTTAGTTCTTTTGTGGCTATTTTTATAGAGCAAGCTAACGACTTGCACTAATGGCCAGCGTCAGGCAATGGTCGCGGCCCGTTGCGTAGCCCCGGATCCACGGATACACGGGGTCCAAGGGGATGACCAGGCCCTGTGTCACGGCCGATTGCACTTTAACACTTGACCAGAGAACAGGCGGAGGCCTGAAACCTGGGCCGAAGCGGCAAGCGGGTGTGTCTCCCCCCGCCCGCCCGCACACAATTTCCGATTTCCACTAACCCGCGGGGTCACGTGTTGTCGTCATTAGTGCGATGCAGGTAGCGCGCAGGTAATTTGTATTCCTCAAGAGGAGTGTGTACCTGCGCAGCGACTTTTTTCACTTGAAAAGATGGATCATTCCAATTTATGAGAAAATTCAGTGGAAAAACTGACAAGAAAACACTCTCAGAAAATGACGATGATCGACGGGCGATGTCTGGATTTGTACAATGGAAGCTGATGGCGGCCCAAAAACCAGTTGTTTGGGCGCAGTGCAGGGCTTTCCCATCTATCAACATTTCTCTCTCTCTCTCTCTCTGTTTCTCTGTGTTTCTGTGTTTATACCCTCGATGAAGGTGTTTTAATTTTTCCAGATGCTTGACAGTGCACATCAAATACAAATTTCCCATTAGCAAATGGTCTAGAATTACATTTCCAAATAACTGACATAGGAGTTAACTTTTTGCAAGGGTATCGATAACTTCGGTACCCCCAAAATGTCGAATTCCATAATTGGAATTGCGGTACTGCTTGCCAACTGCTGACGTTGCCGGCTTCGCTGCTTTGGCAATTGTTGTAGTCGCCGCTTTCCGGCCAGCGATAAGATTGCAGGTAACAACAAATCCCCAATGGCTGGCGGTTGGTCCGATCGGTATTGTAAATAAATAAACCAAATTTGAGGTCGTTTTTGCACAATCCCATTGAAAAAGGGGGGCACGGGCACACGCAGCACACAAATACAGCGACAATAAGTGTGGAAGCCACGGACAATACGAGTATGTAACTGACAATTACGCATAATGATTCAGCAGGCGACATTTGAATCAAATCATTATTCAATTAAATTATATTCGAATATAGGAAATGAAATGGATGACGGAAGAGATAACATGAAATGCACACATTACTGTTGGCAAGCAGTTAAAGATCAATAAAGAGAACTTCAGAAGAGAATATGGCAAGCAGCAACTGCTTTCTTATCCTCTTAACTGTTGACACTAACAATAAAACATTTGCAATCCCAGCAAAATGTAGCGCTTAGCGATAGCCAAAAACCAAAAATACTCGAATCAATAATAACAAATTAGCGAATATTTAACACCATCAAACTTTTGGTATGCCATATCTATGAGTCACCTCTTTATAGGACGGAGAGAAGGAAAACCCGTTGAACAAGTTTTCGGTTACCAAAATTCGATGAAAAATCTTTCCCTTCCGCCCCACACACACTCACTTACTCACATATGAGAGCTTTGATTCTCGACTCAAAAGTGCACTCGAAAAAAATGCAAGTGGTTCAACGGAAAAAACAACAAACAAGAATCAGGCAGAACATTTCAATGGAGTCACGCAAACTCACAATACATAACAATACAATGATAGAGGGAGGCCAGCTTCAGCTCCGCCGCTCTCTCACCATGTAGAATGTCCTCTCTTTTTCGCTCTCACCTGTTGCTAAATATATTAATATGAAGAGAAATATCCATTGAGGCGCTGAAATGGCGCGCTTGAGCAAATGCTGTGCTGTCGACGTCGTAATTTGAGCTGCGCTTTTCGTTCGGGCTCGGCTCTGCATTCTTCTTGCTGCTGATCTGCTCCGTTGCTGCTGATGTTGTAGTCGTTGTTGTTGTTGTTGCTGTTGTCGTGTGACGTGCGCAGTTGCTGCGGTTGCTGACGCTGACGCATTGACGATCTGAGCCATGATCGTACCTTTTTTGTTGTTTTCGGTATTGGCCAAGAAGGGGTTTCGTTTTGTTTCGTTTCGGTTTGTTTGGTTTACATTGGAGCCTTTTGGGCCGCTTAGAATACGTTTATTTACGCACACACACGCACATGCATGCCAAACACATACACTTGCACTTGGTCTAGAACAGGTTTTTTTTTTTTTGTCCAGCTCTAGAAAAAAACACTGCTTGTTTTGCACACTTTCGCATGACACTTTCTAGCCTGAATTTGAATAATGAATTGAGCACAGATTCGGATTGAGCCACTAATTTCCCATGTCGCAGGTAAGAACACACACTAGTTAGGCTTAAACAATGCTGCACTGGTAGTGGTGGTTGTTCTGCCCTTTTGAACTGCACGGCAGTGCATTGAACACACACACACTTAGGCGCGTTGGCTAACACCAACACCAAGGCACGGGATTGCGCGCATAGAATGAGAAAAGCAACAAAAACTTTCGGCGGGGCGGCCTCTGTTGCGTTAGCGACAGAAACTACAAAAACGTACGTCCGACGCGGCCAAGAACAAACTGTGAAATGCTGTTCGTGTTAGCTGCTTGCCACTGTAGTAGTGTGTGTGCCCAACAGGTAGCCTCATGAAGCAATTATATAAGGAGGTCTCGTCGGCTGCCTTCGTTCGTTTTATTTCCTTAGAGTTAAGTGCGTGTTTTTTTTGTTATTGATATTTTATTTTTTGTAGCAAGAAAGTTGAAATACATTTTAGAGTTAAGAGCCTAAGAAAACAAATATATATTAAAAACAACAGTACCGACTACTTTCAAGTAGTAAATTGCTTAAAATTCAAAATAAAAAAAAAACCTTTAACTCCTTTTCTTGCAATGGGCAATTTTAAATCCCATGCCATCAAAGCTTTAATCAGAGCCCTTCCACTCGCACTTATTGACACTTATTGATAGGGCAGAACTTTTGCCGACGAGACCTCCTTTTATAATTGCTTCATGGGTAGCCTCATGGTGGTTTTTTCGGATTTGTAAGCCTCGCTATCGGCAGAGTGTGACCAGGCAGCAGGCAGCTATGGTAACATTGCTCAGTCAGCTGTGTTTTGTTTACAAATTAATTAATTTTGTTAACATTCCAATTCCACTACACTTGAAGTTAATGCATAAATAAATATAACAATCAGATATAAAAACAGCACTTGAAAAGCATACAGTGTGAGCGAGAAAACTATAAACTTTTTAGTCGATCTTGAGAAATATCGATTGCTACACTCTGAATCCTATCGAATTACGTGCTTGTGCCAGCCAACCACCAAACCAGCACAAATTTTTCTCTGAAGTGTCTGCCTTTTAGATTAGATTAGATTGGTCTTGAAGTGAAGTTAAAGTGTTAAAGAATATTTGGATAATTAGACAAGCCCATAACTGGGGAAAATAACAATAAATGTATAAATAAATAAGTAACCCTGCAAATACCATAAACTAGTGTTGGCTGTACATGCATCCCAGTCCGGGTGTGCAGACTCAGTGGCAGGGGAAGCATATGTTTAGAGGGAGTCGGCACTATTGTTGACATCTACTTTTTGGCGCCATTATGAACAGCTATGTGAAAATTCATATGTGGAGCGACGAAAATACGCTCTTTTTAATTAAGTTGGTGAAAAACTCCCGCTATGTTTGGGACTCCACACATGCCAGCTTTAAGCAGAAAACCAAAAGGCAGAACTTCTGGCTGGAAGCTGCCAAAAAGATGAACAGAGAGACTGGCCTTAAAATGGAAGTTGGTAAGGCACTAAAAGATGATTGTTAATGAATTGATTTCTCAACCATTGAATGCATTGCAGGTGAAGTCAAAAAGAAATGGCAAAACATCCGAGCCTACTACTATGCGGAGCGCAACAAACTGATGAAGGCAGCGCGCAATGGCACGCCGGATGGGGAAGTGCGCAGCGCCTGGAAGTACATGGACGAAATGAGCTTTATGGCAAATTGTAGAATACCGCCAGGATACAATCCCGATACGTCAGTCAGTCGCAACGATATGGTGGGTACACTTATACTATAATCAAAAATATTCTACTTAAATCTACAATTAAATTTAAGACCTACAACGATGGTGAGGAAAGCTTCGACGAAGAGAAGTATCCGGTTGAGGAGGGTTCTCCTCAGGTGCAGGAACAGTTGGAATTCTGCAGTCCCTGGTCGCCAGCGCCAGCACCAAAGAGAAAGAGATACGAGTCCGATTCTAACGATGCCATTTTGACTAAAATTTCCGACTCGCAGAAAGTGCTCACCGATGTCCTGACGATGCCGACAAAAGCAAATCCTCAGGGCGACTTTGGAGCGTTCATCGCTGGCGAGCTAAAGAAATTGGATGTAGATTTAAGCAAACGTTTGGAAATCAAAATATTACAATTAATTACCGATTTCAAAATCAAGCAGTTAACACGCGACGAGGAAAGCCATTAAACTAAGCTGAAAACATATTATGAAATACAATTTAAATTTTAAGAGTTTCCTGTTAATCATCCAAATTGAAGTGTAATTTTGAAAAGTATTCTCTAAGACCTTCCCTCGCTTGGGGACCATGTCCTGTCGACTTTACAGTGCGATGATCCAGCACTTGCTCAATAAAGTTCTCCTCCACGATGCGCTGCAGTTCCTCATTTGGAATAATATCCAAATTGATATTCGTGCGTATGGATTCCTCTCTCAAAAAGTTGTGCAGACAAAAGCAGGTCAAGACAATCTTGCTAAATGTCATGGGGACACGTTTGATGGGCGAAAAGATGACTCGAAATCGATTGGCCAGCATCACAAAGGCATTCTCCACAACGCAGCGACTCCGCGAGAGCATATAATTGAAATGCTGCTGACTTTCGGTGAGATTCTTGCCAATGTACGGCTTCATGTTGTACTCGGTGAGGGGGAAGGACTCATCAGAGACTAGGGTATACGGGGATATACGGTACGAGTGCGGCAGAGCAGCTGGCGGTGGCACGTGAATGCTGTTATCATCCAAACTGTATTTCAAATCAGAGTGCAGCCACACATCAGCGTCTCCAATGCGAGTGTCTGTGCTGACGTTCACATAGACGAATCTGTACTTGGCGTCCACGATGACCATTAACATCATGTTGGTGTCCCCTGTGCTGGCCATGGGTCGTGTTTTGCAGTGCTTTCCTGTTATTAATCAACTTATTAATTATTTGAAACGCAAATCCTTTTGTGTCTTACCATCTATAGCTCCGATGCAATTGGGAAATCCCCAAATATCGTAGAAATCTGCGGCAATCTGTTTCCATTCGTCTGCTGACGTCGGAAAGGGTAAATAGTCGCCATTTAGCACATTGTACAACGCGGGAATTGTCTCTCGTAATATTTTTGTTATTGTGGGTATATATGCGGGCTTTGTTTGGCGAAATGGCATCCTACCAGTGAACAGATAGAAAAGCGTCACCTTCAGTCGTTCCTCTGGTGTAATTTTGTTCCTTAACGGAGTTTTCTGTTCCTGCATAACAGGCCGCACCATTTCCAAAATTAAATGAAACTGTTCTGGTGTCATTCTCAATACTCTACCGTAGAGCACGGAGTCTTCATCCACTATTTCCCGGCTCATCTTAAATTCGATATCTGAAATTGAATATTTTGCGTGAATTTATGGCATAAACAAGTGGCTGCACATTTTACTTGCCTGCTAAGTCGCGTTGCAGTGCATCCTTTGAGGTTCCCAACTCTCGCTTGCGACGGCTCTGCTTTTTCAGCATGTGAGCCGCAATCAGATAATTATTTTGCATTAATAACAATGCTGCACATAGTTTTTTTCGGCTTTCCATTTTTATTTTGCTTGGCAGTTTGTATTAGAGATGGTACAAGCTTGATTCAAACATCGATTTGGTCTATTCTTTGGGTATCGATGTTATTTTGCCATCACTTGAAGGAAGTCTATCACCAAATGAAAAGTGGGCTAACTTTTTCAAAATTTTGCGCGAATCTAAGGTGACACTGATATGCACATGAGCATATATCGGACTGCATAAATCCGTCCATAAATCACTGCGCACGCGGATACGCAATGCGTACGCTATGCAAATGAGGACGACTACAAACAAAGTGCCGACCGATAAAACGCTGCCTGGCTGGGCCACTTGCACTTATCACCAGTGGAAGCGGCGCCGAGTGGCGCAGCCAACAATTTTGGAGGTCTAGGTGAGAGACTATAAATTGGTCGTCGTCCCAGCACGGAGTCACAGCAAGTGAGCGAACGTGGCGTAATGGCAAAGTTGCAACGAATTCTCACATTTTTGTTTCTTCTCAGCGTGGCGGGGGCACTGCCGCTAGTGGATCTGGACTCTGAGGAAGATGCCATTGACTTGTCGGACCTGGGTGAGGCTATATTTGGTAATCCGGACAGCGAGACCACGGGGGTTCTGGTCGATGCGCATGATGAGCAATCCCTGCAGAATCCCGAGGAGCTGGGCACCTACTACGAGGGCGACATTCTCATTCCGCTGAGCTATCGCGAGGAGCGTTCGAATGGAAGTCGCAATGGCATACTCGCACAGAGCTACCGCTGGCCGGCTGCTGTCGTGCCGTATGAGATCAAGGGACCCTTTACGAGCCAAGAGCTGGGCAACATCAATCACGCCTTCAAGGAGTACCACGTCAAGACCTGCGTGCGCTTCAAGCCGCGCACCAACGAAAAGGATTACATCTCCATTGGCAGCGGAAAGTCAGGCTGCTGGAGCAGCATTGGGCGTCTGGGTGGACGCCAGGAGGTGAATCTGCAGTCGCCCAACTGCCTGCGCACCTACGGTACGCCCATACACGAACTGATGCATGCCCTGGGCTTCTTTCACGAGCAGAATCGTCACGAGCGGGACGCGTACGTCAAGGTGATGAGCGACAACATCAAGCCCGATATGATGGCCAACTTCGAGAAGGCCAGCGCACGCACCCAGTCGGCCTTTGGTGTGGACTATGATTATGCCAGCGTGATGCATTATTCGAGCACCAGCTTCACGCGCAACGGGCAGCCCACGCTGAAGGCGCTGCGTGCCGGATCGGCGGCCAGTCAGATGGGACAGCGCAAAGGTTTCTCCGCTGGCGATGTGCGCAAAATCAATGCCATGTACAAGTGCGCCAAGTAACGCTGATCTGATCGTTTATTGGAAAAATATAATATATTCTATAACAATAATATAATTAACATTTCGCCTACGGTAGATGCTGTGCTATGGCCTTGTACTGCGCTCCGTTGTGCCTTCAAACCGCTGCTAATGGTGCGGCAGATTCTTGTTCGTGTCGAAGAAGAAATTTCCCTGCATATTGAGCTCCTTGCATAGCGTGGAGAAACGTCTGATGGCATTGTAGGTGCCATTGCCAAAGTGATCTTTTTTTTACAGAGAAACATACAAAGTTATATGCTAAGTCCGCACACGTGGCATGTGGATTAGTAAGTGTATTTTTGCTGGTAGTAGTCAAAAGTTGTCGCCGGCCAGTGGTTAGTGGGGACGCGCCTTGCAGGGTAGCTTGCCGCTTGTGGCCTTACCTGGGCCCATTATGCCGCTGGCATTCAAGTCCAGATTCATGTAGAGTGCCATGTTGCCGGTGGAGCCAGGACGTGAGCGATTATTAAGAAAGTCTCGTATGTGCTGCACAATCAAATCGATGGCCACTAAAAAGGGAGAAGCAATTGAAACAAATTATAGTGAGAAACAGGCACACAGACGCTCCGTTTCGTATGTTAGACCGTTCTAGGAAATTGGAACTCAAAACAACGGAAACAAAATGCACTTACCTGCCAGAAAACGATCCAAGCAGTCTACTATAGCTTTAGTTAGTATGTGTGATTACCTAAGTCGCATCTAAGTTACGCTGGGCAGCTCTGTCTGTGTTAAAATCTACCAATCGAAGGATGTGTTTTGGTTTTGTGTGTGCTTTACAATACGATTTACATCATCTCTCAGCTGAATTATTTTTGTACTTACTAAACGAAACATTTATTTATCATCTTTGTTTTTTTAGACTAGTTTTAACAGTAGAAACAATTAATGAAACGCGAAAGTCGAGCGACTGCCGACTGTTTGGTTTACCCTTAACTTGACTTCATGAGCGTTAATCAAAGATAGAGCAAGAAATTGAATTAGTTTTAGTAGAACTTTTAACATATTTAATAGTTGCAATAATTGTTGGTGTTATTTGAAAGGGTTTTATGTTAAACCAAAGGCATGCAAGGCATGGAAGGTGATTTATGGTTTTTGGTTAAAAATTTCGAGAGCAGAAAGAGTCATAAAATACTTGGAAATATATGAAATCATTTTTTAGGAAACTTAAACGATAAACAGACGGACAGTTTGCGTTGTCTGCACGCGACTTTCTTGATCTACAAGTATCGGGCATTAAAATATGAATTTTACAATAATTAGAGCTGTGACTTGTGTGTGAATTTTGGGTGAATTAAGTGCTTAGGAACCTTACAAAAAGTCAGAGCGAAGGAGCCAGTTTTGTGACATTTTTCGAGCTTACACATACACACTACCATGTATAATATTTGAATATAATTAATTAATAATCGAGTAGAATATATAATAATAGTAGCTATAGCTAAAGATACTTTTCAAACTTAGGCGCTACATTAGTGTCGTGTTACAGGGTGTGGCGAAATATGAGGAGCGAGGCCCGGCGCTTTCTTCTTTGTTTTTCTCTATTTCTGTTTGGTGTTTCTCACTTAATTTTTTGGCAAAATTAGTATAAGCTTTGAGGACACGGCGCACCACCTTTGAGGGGGTTTAGGCTTTGTTTTTTTGTAATTTATTTTGCACATTTAGTGATCTCGCTTCATGCTGGACGGCGCAGCTCTGATTGTGTGGCTGTGCTGTGCGCTGTTCGTGGTGGCGAGTATCTCCCCGATATGGTGTACAATGAGATCAATGGCAACTGCAAGAAATACAATAAAAATAACAAAAACAAAACAAAAAAAAACACAAAAAAAAACGAAAACAAAACGTAGACCGAAAGAAAAACAAAGAGAAAGAAGAGGGACAACTTTTTGATAGGAATATATAGATATATATATATATATATGTATATGTATGTATGTATATGTATATAGTTTAAGTATATAAAGGTCTGGCTTGTACTTAGTTTAAAGATTTTGTTGGTTAATTCAAACAGGAAACAAAATAAAACTATTGTTGTTTTTTTATGTAACAAAAACTTAACAAATTCACTACAAACGCTACACGTGAGAGTGTGTGTGTGTGTGTGTGTGTTATATATACATAAATAATTCATGTACTTTAATGTGAAAAGAAACAGTTGGGGAAAGGCGTGTGGTCATGGATTGTGTGTGGATCTCACCTGTGTTGTCGGCGCCGCGTGGTATGATAACGTCAGCAAACTTTTTTGTCTGCAAAGGAGGAAGGAAAGTGTGTCAAATGGTAACTGAAAATAGCTGCTGGCATACGCTTACGGGCGAGCAAAATTCCTCAAAGGCGGGCTTCACAAACGTCATGTACTGGGTGAGCACAGCGTCCAGGTCCCGGCCACGCTCATTGATATCACGTGGCACTGCGTACGAAAAACAATCATGGGTTATGGCAGCTGAATGCGAGGTAGCCACACGCCACACTCACCTCGTCGCGCTAGTCTCGTGTCCGAGTCGGTATCCACAAACAGTTTCATATGGAAGAGATCGCGTATTTTGGGGAAATAGAAGACCAAAATACCCTCAAACAGCACCACATCCGCTGGATAGATAACCAGCATGTTCTCAAAGTCCCTAAACACACATTAATTATAACATATCGACACAAATTTACTGCCGCATACTCACAGCGAATTGGTGCGGTAGTCATAGCCGGGAATCTTCACCTTGTGCCCCTTGAGAATGTCCTGCAGCGTATCGTACATCAGCTCCTCGTTGAACGCATCCGGATGATCAAAGTTAAACAAGCCCTTTTGTGCCTTGGCCTTCTCGGCAGCCGTCAGCTCGCGATAGAAGCTATCCTGACTGATGGCCACCACCTGGCGCTGCGTATGATCCATTTCGGCCTGGCCCAGCTGCTCCATGATCTTCTTGCACACCGTCGACTTGCCGCTGGCCGTGCCGCCTGCCACGCCAATCAGAAACGGTGACTTGACCTCATCGCCCGTCAGGGCATCGCCATTCGGCAGACGTAGAGTATCTCCTTTGTTTGAGTCGCCCATTATTGGGATAATTATTGCAAATAGGTTTTTTCCTGCTTTATTTATTTTTTTCTTTTTGGTATTTAATTGCTACAGCGAATTACATGGTCGCACGACTATGAATCCGCATTGACCAGGTACGCAGTGTTGCCACTTTAGCACTTTTCAAACTAGATCTAGCTTTTTTAAATTTACACATGCGGGTTAAGTTGTAAACTAGCGAGTATCGGGAATTATAGCTATTTTCCAAAATATTTTTGAGCTATTTTAGCTTTTTCAAAAGATATAATAAGATTGATAAATCATTCGAGAATTTAATTGAATCGAGATTTATAATATTACTGACGAAGGCCCCGAGGGTCTCTCGAGTGGTAAAGTTTCGCATGCATCTTGTGTCCGGTCTAGTATACTGTATGGCTAGAGCTATCATCTTGCGGCGTCTGGTATCATCACTAGCATATTGCGGCGTCTAGTCGCATCACTATCATCGGATGGCATCACTATCATCGTATGGCGGCGATTCAATTTCAGAAATAGATAGTTGGGGTGACAATTGTTTAAACTTTAAACACAAATGAAAAGTGAAGCCTGGTAAAATGTATGTTGTGACCAAGGAGAGCTGAGCATTCCACAATAACTATTGTTTTTTCTCATTGGCTATTGGCTGTGCTGTAGGTCGAAGACCAAGAACAAAAACAAACAAAATGAAACAGCGCTTGAGTTGGACGCCATCTTAAGTGACCCCATAACAAACTCGCATAGGCTTGTCGCATTCTTGCAGCGCAAGGCAGCGGAAGCAGAAAGGTCCAGGCCCCACCTCGTCTTTGGGAACGTCTCCTATAACCTGGACTTTGATGTTCCGCTCGTAAAGAAGCCTCAAAAAGGGACACAGGAGAAACCATTGAAACCTTTCCAAGAGTTGGGTAAAGCCAATGCCAGCAGCATTGTTGCAGCAGCGTCAGCGCCCCCCGCCTCAGAAGTGCCGCAGTCGCCACCCAACTTAGCGTCGCATGAGAATGTGCCGTCGCGTTCAGCCAGACATTCGCCTTCACCCACCCATCGGCGTCCTTCCACACGTAGTGGCACTGGCAGCAATGTTCCTGGCTCTGATAAGCTGCGTCGTCATGCCATTCAGAGGCGCTCGCGGAGCTGCGGGCGTCGTCAACTCTTGCAGGACTTTGAAGATGCAGCTAATCTAACTCGAAGCTCCTCCAGCCCATTTCCCTTTGTAAGTCGCAACAGAATCAAAGCCAATGCCAATAAGTCTTATCAATCAGTGTCTGAAAATCTACTTGTAGGTGCCAGAAATAAGCAGCACCCCAAACTGCTCTGACAGTTTGAATCGAGAATCGATTCCTGAGAATCGACCAGCGGCACAGACAAAGCCACAGCCAGAGCCAGTGGTGCGTAATTCCCCAAACCGTCTGCACCAATCTGAATGGGAATCGGCACCGCTGGAGGATTCTTTTGTACCGGAAACACAGCCCCAGCAGCTAGACGAAACAGTGCAAAATCTATCGAGGAGGAGTAGCAACGTGCAAGTTATACCAGTGAGTGGGGCCTTTGGTCCCAAGCCAGATGCAGCAGAGCCTTTGCCACAGCCAACTTCGCCGGTTGTATCAGCAACAGCAACAGAAGCAGAAGATGGGGCCGCAGCAACTCCAACAGTATCTGCTGGTAGTCCGAAATCGTGTGCTGCTGGTACTCCCAAATCATCAAAGTCGAAGACAGTTTCCCCTAACAAAACACCTCAGGTTGTTGTGGACTTGGACGCAATCGTGACCGACGAACAGCCAAGCGGTTGTGCGTTGAACCTGGCGCCGGCCGGTGGTAACACTAACAGGCAGAGTCGAAGCCGCACGCGTAACAATCAAAAGCCCTCGGATGACCAGGAAAGTTCCATCAAACTGCTTGACCTCCACCGCTCCAATGCAGCAAGCAAGACGAAGCGCAAGGGCGCCAATGCTCCCATCTTGAATAAGGCGCCCTGTACCGCAATCAATGGAGAGGCGTTTGCCAGGGAGCTGAAACGGATGAGCCACCACGAGATTCTTGATTTGCGTAAGAGAAACTCCCTCGGCAGGGTCTATCCGCTGAATGGGAACAGGAATCATAGTGCAGAGCAGCAAAAGGCTCTGGAGCAGAAAATTCAGTGGGAGCTACTGCAAAGGAATCTGGAAGTTAAAACGGAAACCGAAACAGAGCGCGAAGAAATGGACTGTATGGAGGAGGTTATGGCCATGCCTCCGCCAGCACCCGTCGCCTTCAAAGACAATTCCCAAAGGCAGCGCAGCGGGTATTCAAAAGAGCGGCAGAACGTTCGCACACGTTCCAGACGTCGAGAGGCTCCAATGGTAGGTAATCAGCAACATAGCACATGACAAAAAATGTATTTTCTTTTTGAATTTTAGACAGCAGAGCTGCTCAACTACATGGAGCTCACAAAAACCATGGAGTCGCGTCGAAAACCATCGTGCAACTCGTCGAAACGCAGCCTTTACACCAAGGGTGACTCGTTCCGAGAAGATGTCGACTCGTTGTCGCCGGAGAAGCAGCCAAGGCTGAGTCCAACCCGCCTAGGGCCTACTCTTTGTCGTGCCAGGAGCAAGGAAAGCCTTAACGTCGTTGAGGAGGAAATTTTCATTGTACCACCGCCGCCTCGTTCACTAAGATATTCGCAATGTGTGCGGGATTTCAATGGAGTCCGGGCAACCCCTAAGGACTCGAATGATGAAGACACTGCCCTCGGCCATTTGAAGGGGCAGAAGAATAATTTAAGCGAAATTGCCGCCCCTCCACCAGAGTTTAATGACGATAATGATAATGCAGTGGATGGGTCAGATTGCTCTTCCTCGGAGTGTGCTGTTGCCCAAAAGCGGCTCTCCAAATCTCCACTTCCTCCAGTGGAAAGGTCGAAATTTGCTGACCAGTCAAATGGGACTGCCACTAGGAATATACGGAATAGACAGAGCAGACAGCCACCCTCCCCAGCGAAAACTAAGACAACGGACAGGGAAGACCAGGCCATCGTTTCATCTTCGGTGCCAGGCAACACTTCCTTGACAGATGAGCAGCCCAGCACGATTCAAGCCGCACTGGAGCGGCTCTCTGGCAAAACTCTGGCACCTAGAGCCAATGAGCCTGAGCCTGAGCCTGAACCTGAGCCCGAAGCTGATGCGAGACCAGTCGTGGCGGAGGAAGCGGTGGTGTTTAAGAAACCCATGGCGAGGGCACCGCGTGCCAAATCAAAGGCAAAATCCAAGGCAAAAAGGGAGCTGGTAAACCTAAAGGTCTCCTACGTACAAGACGAGGTGCAAGTGGACCTCAATGAGGCTGGTAAGTAGTGGCGAACGAGAATGCACTATTACAATATTCTCAATTATTTTGTTTGGTGATTCGCAGGCAATCGGCGGTCAAAGCGTGCTCAGGTACCACTGATGAACACTTGGTGCCATACCATGGATCCCATGAAGTTTGAATGGTTTCGCGAATCGGTGGATCCATATAATAAGAAAAAAAGCAAACCATCGACGAAGCACTCCAGTATATCGACACTGTCCAAAATGTCTTTGTTGAAAAGGCCACCGCTTTGCAGTAGCACGCCGAGACTTCCAGGCGAGCCCCTCCATGCCGCTACAGAAACTTGTGAGCCTCCAGAACCTTCCGATTGTAGTTCCCTGGGGCTCGCGTCTCTGCGGTGGGAAGATAACGAGCGAATAGATCAAGTGGAAAGCAGCGATGCCCGAAAACAAGCCAACAAACGTGGACAACCCAAAAAAAAAAGGCAAGAGTCAGCAGCGGCTGCCTTAATGCCTCGTGCGCCTGTCATGGAAACACAAACTGAAACGGAGCCGCAACCCGATTCCGTTCCCGATCCAATAGCACCAATAAATGCAAAACAAACCAAGAAAAGTGGACGAACAAAAAAAAAAAGGGAAGAGTCTGCAGCGGCTGCCTTAATGCCTCGTGCGCCTGTCATGGAAACACAAACTGAAACGGAGCCGCAACCCGATTCCGCTCCCGATCCAATAGCACCAATAAATGCAAAACAAACCAAGAAACGTGGACGAACCAAAAAAAAAAGGGAAGAGTCTGCAGCGGCTGCCTCAATGCCTCTAACTCCTGGCATGGAAATACAAACTGAAACGGAGCCGCAACCCGATTCCGCTCCCGATCCAATAGCACCAATAAATGCTGCGACACCAAGTCCCAGCAGCTCGGATGACCACCAGGCTGCTTGCATGCAACTCATGAGCTGGCTGCGAGGACACAGTAGCAATCAGCCAAGCTCCAATATGGAAGACTGCAGCGGGAGCCGGCTAGGAAGTACAGTCTGTAAGTACAAGAATATCACCGAATCAATCACGGACTTCATGTGGGCTTTATGTTGTATTTGCAGCTGTTGCTAGTGAATTAGTTTTCAACAACTTGGATGACATGGAGTACGCTTTCTACAACACCAAGGAGAAGGCGACACTGGGATACATGCGCTTCCAGCCGCTGCAGCGTCGTAGAAAGAAACTTGTTAAGAGCGTTTCCCTGGTATGCATTCAACCACGTAATCAAGAATTCGTAACAATTATCTCCTTTATTCCTGGCTTAGAAATTTGTTGTTTTCTTTGGACAATTTGCCTTGGATTGCACTGTCCCGAATGTGGCGGAAAATGATCGCCGCATATTAAATATCGGTGACATGGCTGAGATCGAGAAAGGTAAGAATTGAGGCAATCGAATGGCTGGCAGTAGCTTATAATCCTACTTCTCTTTCAGGCACCCGTTTTGGGTTTTCAAATTTACTGAACGAAGTGAGTGTGCTGATGTTTATCCGCAATTAGACTTTTACATGTTACTTTTCATAGAAATATATATATTTTGTAATTTATAATGGTAATAATGCGACTGTGTTGCTATCTAGTTCGATGAAAAGTTCGCCTTTCATGGAAATAAAGTTTGTAATATTATGTATGACTCGGACCAAATGCACAGCTCGAATTCCTTTGTTTATAAAAGCTATTTTCAGCTTAAAATATATTTAGTCTTCTTTTGGCA
This sequence comes from Drosophila guanche, assembly GCF_900245975.1. Classification (NCBI taxonomy): domain Eukaryota; kingdom Metazoa; phylum Arthropoda; class Insecta; order Diptera; family Drosophilidae; genus Drosophila; species Drosophila guanche. The sequence continues at coordinate 4,696,183 of NW_022995749.1, read as the reverse complement.
GAAGTGCAGAATAAACTGACTTGAAATGCCATCAGGAGGATGCCTTATAGGCCTTTCCATATGTCAAGTAGTAGCTATATGCAGACTCTGTTACACATGTTTTAAACTCCACCTTACCTCGCTTCAAATACGTTCGGAAGAAATAGTTTACAATGCTGTGGCAAATAATTTGTGGACTAATGCTAATGCACTTATAGATGGGACCTCACCGGTGTACTCCAGTCTGTATGGTTAGTGGTTCGGTGTTGCTATCGATATTTGTTGATGAGTGTTGCTATCGATGATTGTTGATGAGGGCGGGTAATGTTCTTATAATTTAAACAATATGAAATATTAGTTAAAAAGTGTGGTCGTGTGTAAGAGCTTAAAAAATTATATAATGTAGTGCGACGTCATTTCATGGATTGATGTGTAATTGAAGGCTGCCCAAGAAAGCAGGAAAACAGAAGCTTGCTCCTCAAGATGTCGTTGTCAGGTCGATTAATTAACAGTCGATTTATGACCTTGATTTATGTTTCTTGCACTCCAGTCGAAAGGAATTTCATTATATATTGAAGCAAAATAAACTACTTTGAACAAAAGCCGAATCGAGTGGGTGGGTTCGGGCACTAGTCGACAATGCACAGTTTGAATTCGATATATTTTTTTGAGTTTGCAATAAACCGACGACAGGTGGCGCGACACATTTCTGAGCAAGTGCTATGAAAAAAATGCGCCTGATGGCGTCTTGGTGCACTGCTTTAATTTGATTAAATTTTTATTCTGACTTAATTTATCGCTGAATTTTGTTCCTGCTCCTATGGTTAAGTGTGAATTTATAACTACAATATAAATTGGGCTACTCACTACAACCATTTGATGGTTTACTTGGTTGTGTTCTGCACGGCAGTGGCTGCAATCAAGGCCGCCCCCTTGCCGGAGCCATCATCGGACTCAAGCAGCTCAAACTTGATGCCGGGCCGCAACAATTTGGTCATGTGGAACATAAGCAGATCGTGATAGCGAGGATGGTAGCGATACACACTGCCATCAATGCCCACGGCCACCTCGTTGATGTTCATCTTGTTGATGAGCGTCACCAAACCGCAGGAGCAGAGCTTGGCTGAGCGCGAGGAGACTGCCTCGCAGATGTACCGCAAATGCACCTTGTCCCGCACATTGTTGCCGACGAGTCCCAGCTGATTGATGACCTTGTTGCAACCCCGAAAGTCACCGGGTGAATCGCTCTCAATGTCCGAGAGGTAGCTGGTCTGAAAGTTCCACTGCGTCTGAACGCGCTCCGAATTTTCGCCGACAAAGATCTTGCCCTTGGCCATGAGATCGACCAGCACGAGGCGCACCAGTTCGCCCATGTACATGCCGGAGATGCACTTCTCGAAGGTCTGCTTGCCGGGATTGGGCGTCACCTTGTCCACCATGCGATCGTAGGGAGTGCGCACAAAGTCCAGAACGCCATTGTCCCCGAACGCACCCCACTCCGCGTTGATGATCATGTGCGGCTTGGTGCTGGTCTGGTAGCCCTCGAAGCACTCGGCATTCACCGTCTTCTCCACGTAGCAGGCATTGGAGCCGGTGCCAACGATCAGTCCGATGCGGCAGTTACGCGCCGTAAAGGCACAGGACATGAGCGTGCCCACAGTATCATTGAGAATGGCCACAATATTGATCTTTAGATCGCCGCGCCGTTCAATGGCCTCCTGCAGCAGGGCAACCACATTCTTGCCCACAACGCCCTCGCAGCTGAAGCCCTTTGTCCAGGTGACCAGCATGCCCTTGGTCAGGCCCTGCTGCTGCAGCGGAAACGAGAAAGTGAAGCCCAGGGGTAAGGGCTCACCCTGCAAATTTTGCTCCTTGCAGAACTCGGCCAGGCAGTTGGCAATAAAGTCGAAGAGATCCTTGCCGGGCCCCGACAGCATGGAGCTCGCAATGACGTAGCTCTTCGAGAGGATTCCAATGTCCGTGTTGCTCTTCAGATCGACCAGCAGCACACGGAAATTGGATCCACCCAGATCGAGGGCCAGATACTTGCCTCGCTCCTTGCCCGTGGGCAGATCCTGCACATAGCTGACGAAACATTTGATGACCGCCCGCGAGTGAGTGTCCTTGGCTAGGCCCATCTTGATCTCCTTGGTCATGCGATCGACCACCTCCGTCATTTGTTCCTGCGTCAGCATAAAACCCGCCACCGCGGCCTCCACCTCTGGGGCTATAGTTGTGGGTACGATCGTCGACATGCTTCAGCCCAAGCCGAAAACCCACGAGAAAATTAACTCAAAATTTAGGCCAAAAAACGGAGAGAAAGGAAATTTTCCGAACTGTCTCAACTGACGAGTGTTGTCGAAAGAAATAGAAATGGTATTGTTGGTTACGGGTTGCTTTGTTGTTTGTTGTGGGGGAGAATTTATATATTTACAATCCTCTACTTCCGAGTACTTTTCAGCGACTAAACAAACAAATTTATGGGTTATTTGTACACTGGTCAAGTGCCGATAAGGGTAAAAAGGTAAAGTAAAGCAGCTATCTAGTAGTTACTTATCGCTGAGGTGCATACTTGTTGTATTTGTCAATTAATCAGTGCAACAGTTGTCGTACAGATGGGAGTGGGTTAAGCTTTCAGAGCGTGCGAGAGAACACGTAGGTTTAGCAAATAAAGCTTGAATGAAAAGAGAACCCAAAGGGCTCCGCTATGGCGAGCTTTCGTGAGAGAGTTTGTGCCGTAACAGATGTCCAATGCTGAGTAGTTGGCGGAGCCGCGATCAGAGGCGAAGGATGGCACGAAAAGGAATAGAAGTAACAGCAATTATATTTTACATAGAACACATCAAAGTTCTAAACTCATACAACAATTAAGCAAAAAGCAAAAAGCAAAAACATTAAGCAAATAATTTTAGTTTAAAAATCCAATTCAAATATCTTCGACTCTCCGTGATACTTATCGGCATGTGCCAGCCCGGCCATAATGGCGGCACCCACGCCGCAGCTCTCCTGATTGACGATGTACTCGAATTTGTACTGCGGATCGGTGAGCAGTCGCGTGTACTTGTTGAGCACAGCGGCAAAGGTGGGGTTCAAACGGTAAATGCCACCATCCACGGATATGGAGATTTGTGTGTGCTGCATGCGATTGATTAGACAGGCGACGCCGCCGGCGAGGATCATGGCCGCACGACTGACGACCGTGTCGCAGATGTAGCGAAAGGCGGCCAGATCGCGATCCTTGCAGTGGCGCATGCGGAAGCGATCCATTACCTCCTGCGCCTTGGTGTAAACGCCAGGCGGATCCAGCTCGATCTCGAAGAGAGCGGACATTTCCATCTTCCACTGCAGATCGATGACTTCCAGCGGTTGTCCCACGAAGATGGCGCCATTCCGCATCAGACGCACCACAATGCGACGCGCGAGTTCGCCCAGGAAGAGCGCGCTACTAAACTTCTCGTAGATGCGAAGGCCTGGATTGGTGGATGCCTCGTCCAGGGCCCTGTCGAATTCGTTGCGTATAAACTCGAGCTGTCCACCATCGCCAAAGTGCGCCCAGTCCGTGTTTATAATCATGTAAGGCTTGTTGTCCGTGCCCACGTAGGTGTGGCAGTTCTCGACGTTCTCCACGTAGCAGGAGTTGGTGATGTTGCCCATGACTAGGCCAATACGTGTGTCCGGGTGTAGCCAGCAGAGGGCCAGCAGCGATCCAATGGCCACATTGATAATGCCCAAAATGTTGACCACCACCTCGGGGAACTTGGCCAGCGCATCGCGCAGCATCTGCACCACATCCTTGCCAATAGCGCCCGTGGCGCCAAACTCCTTTGTCCAAGCCACCAGTATGCCCACATCCAGCGAGAGTTTGTTTAGCGAAAAGGCAAAGGCAACGCCCATCGGCAGGTTCTCCTTGTCCACTTTTTTGTCCTTCACAAAAGCCGCTATGTTGAAGGCCAGAAAGTTGAAGAGCTCCATGCCACGTGCGGCGGCTATCGAGTGCGGTATAATGACACACTTGGAGCTCATGTACACATCCTTCTCGCTGCTAAAGCGCACCAGCATGATCCGACAGTTGGTGGGCATCATTTCCAGGGCCAGGAAGCGGCCACGCTCACGGCCCGACGGTAAATCCTGCACGTAGCTCAAGTAGCAGGGCACCGAGGACCGATCGTGACCCTCACGGCTCAAGCCGGCAATCATCTCACGTTCCATGATGTTGCGCACCTTCACCAGATCATCCTCCTTGGGCACAAACATTTGACAGAGCTTGTACACCTCCGGAAAGTCCAGCTCCGGCTTATAGATGTTGCTGGACATTTTGATGGAATTTCTTGCTGGAGAGTTTACTTTTTCAAGAGCTCTAAACAGGGAATGGGTTTTTGTAGCTTTATGGCAGCTAAAGCAAAGGCAAAGGCAAAAGTACATAGAAGCTTTCTAGGAATGCTGATACATGTAACTGGAAGTGTGCTGCATATGTTGTCGAAGCTTTTTAAAGCTCCTAGAAGCCACTACATTCGTTCACTACAGCAACTCCAAAGTTAATGCCGGCAGCGTCGCGTCGTTCTGTGCATGGAAAAAGATCACGGGCAGCGCAGTCGGCACAAGCGCAATCTGCACACGCGCAGCGCAAAAGCTTCGTGTGGCTTCGGCCTGTGCACAGAGAATCGCCGACACAACTTCGTATGCAGAACTGCACGGCTGACGCAGCGGCAGAGAAGCAAGAAAGCTTATGAATTTTGACTGCGTCTCTGTTGTCTGTGCATTAAAACGCACTAAAATATGTATGTGTGTGTGTCAGTCTTTCGCTTAGTTCTTGCTCCTCTCAAATATAAAACGTTGAACTTTCGGTTGAGCTTTTGTCACTGTGTGCTTTTTATTTACATACACGATAACGAGAAATGCTTCACAAAGAAATGCTTTCCTTAGTACACTAAATTCAATAGTTGGGCTCGATCGGTGTGGGGTATGTGGAGTATAGATTAAAAAATAAATGTGCATCTCTTTCAAACTTTTCTAGCTTGACCAACTTAAGGCTGCTTTCTTTTCTTATGACACAATGAATTCCGTGCGCCGCTTGTTCGCATGGCTAAATGGCTAACAGTGAAATCTCGCACTTAAACAACTAACTTTTAGAGTCTTAAAACGAGTGTGTAACAGTGGCTACTCCGTGTGATAGTAGTAGTAGACGGCGGCACGCCTCACGTGAGAAATATATCGGAGAAGTCGCCGTGCAGCAGGTCGCCGGGTCCCCAGGGATAGCAGCCATCCAGCGCATCCAACGCACTGATGCACGCCGACGGCTGCTGATCGCTGGCAAAGTCAAAGGAGTCCGTGGAGTGTTGCGCATCAAGCATGCGCAGACTGAGCTCCACATCCGGTTTGTCCAGGCAGCCGGGCAGGGGCATGTCGCCGCGACACGGCAGTAGGGACTCGCCGCTGCTCAGCAGACCCTCGTAGCCGGGACTCAGGCACTGCAGGGACTCCGCATCAGACTCGAGCAGCAGCGTGTCCAGTTCGCTGAGTCCCTGCAGACCCATTAGGCTGCCATCGGGCTCGAGCACGGGACTGCTGCTGCTACGCTGACTGCTGCTGGGACTGCGCTGGCTGCTGCTGATGTTCGAGGCGGAGGACGAGAGCGAGGCGTAGGCAGAGCTCGGCGAACAAGCAGCGCCAGCACAAGACCCGGGCGAACCTATGGACGACGCAGCATAGCAAGACTCGCCCGAGCTCATCGCTGATATTGTCGTCTGTGTGGGATGCCCCTGCTTGGCTTGCTTCTGCGTTTGCCGTTTGCTGGCCGCTGTCGCGGACTTCTTGCTGGCCGCCTTGGACTTGGCGGTTTTCTTCGCTGCCGCTGCCGCTGCCGCTGCTGGCACTGGCAGCTCCACCTCCAGCTCTGGTTCGGTGTCCACGCTGATCAGCGCCTCTCGATTGGCGCTCTCCTCCAGACACTCGCCAATGAACTCCCGCTCATAGCTGGGATCCTCCATGGAATCGCTCAGCATTTGTATGTACTTCATGGCCAGACGCAGCGTTGTGATCTTGGTCAGCTTCTCGCTGGCATTTGCCGCATCCTCGCTGGTTATGGCTTGGGGCACGCTGTGCCGCAGCGTCTCAAATGCAGTGTTGATCTCCCGCATGCGTGTCCGCTCCCTGGCATTCGCCGTCTTGCGGCGATACTTGCTCAGGGGCGGTGCTTTCGTCTTGGCCTTGCTCGCGGAGTTGTTCTTCTTTGGCCTTTTGCTTGTCGTCGCCGGCACAAGGCCATCCAGCTCCAGGTCGAGGTCGGGCAGCTCCTCATCTACGGATGCGCTGCGCTTCTGTCGCTTTTGGCGCAGGGAATACTTTTCGCCGCGGGCACTCGTCGCCTTACGCTTGCGGGAATCCTTCTTCGAGGGGCTGCTGCTGTCCATGTTGAGGTCGGCGTAGTTGTGCAGCTCGTACGTGTTTGACTTCATCTGCAAGAGAGACAAACGTTAGTTCGTGGTTGTCTTCAGCCCCAAGCCCAACCCAAACCCTCTGCCAAGCCAAGGCAATTAACAATTTTGTTCTAGATTGTCTTTTCCCCCACCAACAAATAAAGCTAGACCCACGGGCTTATGTCAACTCTTAGATGGCTGCTGCCCAATGGCGCGTAACAAAATTTCGTGGCGGTAACTTCCGTAAACGGCACTCAAAAATTGCGTTCAATGAACTGAAGTCGATTCTTGAGTAGTTCCTTCTTTGTCTGTGAGCGCGCTTCCGCCATAAAGCATAAAAACCACTGAAGCCGAAAAACGCATCGACCCAAAAAAAAAAAAAAAAAGAACAAAAATACTCGTACAATTTATGGCTGGGAACTACTTCGAATCTCGCAAATGTTACACAAAAAATCAAACTAAAATTGAAAACGAATTAAGCAACGTTCGATCATTGCGCCCACGCAAGATTGAGCCCTGGAAAAGTATTTCCCAATATGTTGGACATCTAGAATTGAAGTAAAGAAGCACGAGGCTTGTGGAACAGTTTGGGCAGCATCATTTGGTGTGGAATGTGCCTAAAGAGCGCTCGTATTGAAGCTGATTTTAGTGACACTTTTTGACATACATTTGAGAGCATTCTAAGAGCTATTTTAAGTGAATTATTGATATAGAAATTGCACATAAAATGTAGCATTTTAATCTATAGAGTGAATATCTTTTGGCATTAGAAACATTTTTTGTTCCCACTGCAAAGACAGCCCAAAAATGAATATTAAACCCCCTCCTGAGACCAGCAACCACAGCAACAAAACAATCATCTATGTGGTGCTCCTCCACTACAATGTTGACGAATGTTTTGTGTTTTTTGTTTTTTGTTTTTTGTTTTTGCTGCTGTGAAAGTTGTTTGTGTAAATGCAAAAAGTTGAGTTTATGGTTTCCCCCTTTTGTTGCTTTGCGGTAGGTCAAAACTAAGCCCTAAAAATATGTATTTTCCAGCGCTTTTCACTCGCTTACTTTTCTTTCTCTAGCCGGGAATGTGTTTGCACTGCTTTGTGGTTGCTGTGGTGGGTAGAGGGGTGGACAGGGGGGAGCGGTAGCGGTAGCGGTAGCGGTAGCATTTAATGAATGCATTTTAATGCAAGAATTAAGTTACATGAAAATGTAACACGAAGCCAACACAGCGTCATCGTAGCTGCGAGATGTGAACAACATTTTGCCACCACCCAAACAGAAAAGATTCGAAACGCCCTTGCAATTGTGCTGCCTTGGCCTCATAAATATCTAAAACTCAACTGCACAGAGGTGTAAAGCGCAGATTGATTGCAAGTCCGACAAGTCTTGATCTAAGGAGAGCAGCAGCAGCAGCAGCAGCAGAATGCAGCGTCTGTCTCTCGGCCTGCCTGTCAGGCCTCCACTTAAATGGTCAATTTAGTGCAGATTGTCCAAAATTGGCACTAGACGTTACGATTCTTGTCCCGGCCCCAGGCACCCGTTTGACACTTGCCGCATAGCTTTGACCATTCAAAGATCTTGCTCTTGGCGTGGCCTAAACAAGTTGTGGTCTCTCGCGCTGCACTTTTCTTCATTCACCGTTAATGTGCGGTGGGACACCAGTGAAGAGAAAAATGAGCCACGGATGCACCAAGAAAAATGTGGATTTTGCTGGAAATATTCCACTGATAAATCCACCCACTCACCGCCCAAACCTGCGCATTTGTGTGCAGCTATGCCAATGGTTTTCCAATCTGCACTGATTAGCAGGTTGTAGCGCATTCAAATTACATCTTTTTGCTGCTGCCCCACAAAACGTTGCCACGTTTCAGCACGTGGAAAAAAGCTTTTCACTTTGCTTTACGTGTCGGCCGACGTGCGTCTCGCCACTGATTTTTTCAGTTGTAATTAATTTTTGCCACGCGATGCAAAGGAAAATGGAAATGCTGCAAGAAACTGCTGCAAAAGTACTTAGCGCGCTAAAAATGAGAGCCATGCGCACGTGTTGAATGCTCTGACAAGGCTGTATTGTGTTTTAATATAATGTTAAATATATATTTACTTGATGGTTTTCCATGATGGTTGACGGAGCAAAGACTAGACTTTGTTTCAATTTATTGTAAAACACAAATAATGATCACAAATTGGACAAACTTCAGCAAAATTAACATTCGTTCGTGTTCTTTCTTTGAATTAGAGATGGCAAGCCAACGATGACGGCAACATCGATAGCCTCTAAGCAATAATATCGATGATTGAGTAGGCAAAAATAGAGACAATTGGAGAAACAATTGACGGAAGCAATGCAAATTATATAAAGAAAGTTGTATTATAGTTTATTTTGACGAATATTTAACATATTCAATCAGCTCACAATAATATTTATTTTCATTACGCGCACTGTACAAAAATCAACTACAACTTTGCCAACTCTAAGCCAGACCTAAAGCCAATGCCAAGCAGCATGAGTGATGATTCTTTTGGACAAGAACTTCCTGGGCATAATCAGAACCCCAACCCCGAACAACCTGCAGCCGGAAGAGTAGCGGCCCAAAACTTTTTGCGACATGCAACAAACAAGCTGCAATTAAGTGCACAACACAGAAAAATGTGCAACTTCTTCAGCGTAGCCCGGGGCGCCCTTCCCCCACCACTCATTTGCATGCCAGAGCAATGGGAAAACGACGTGAAAATTACCGAGTTCCGTGTGCTCAAAGGGGGAGGGAGTCCGTCAGCAACAAATTGCATGCGATTAAAAGTATTCGCGGCTAATAAACGTTTGTTCAGCACACAGCAACAAGCTGCAAGCGGCGCTCCTGTGATGTCAGTAGCCCGCATTTCAGGATCCGGATAGGATAGGGATGTACCGGAAGGACGGAAGGAAGGAAGGAAGGAAGGAGTGAGCCGGAGTGTGCACCAAATGAATGCAGTAGCCTCGGGGGGGGGGGGGGGGGGGGGGGGGGGGGGGGGGG
>NW_022995749.1:4658666-4686210 GCF_900245975.1 Drosophila guanche | reverse complement strand
GCCTTTTCTCTCACTCGCTCGCTTTGTGTTTTCTGTTGATTGGAAAATTTGTTGCGCATTTCTCGATAACGGTAAGGGGGGTGTCGGGGGCAGGCTTTGGCTTCTGCTTAAGTTTTCAATTACACGGCCCGGCACAATGCACCAATTGAAATGCACAGACAACAAACATAGAACAGTTCCCCTCTCTCTCTCTCTCTCTCTCTGTTCCCCCTTTGAACGTTTACATTGCCACATACCAACAACGAGGTAGACAAAAGCCGAGCCATGCGTGCGGCGAGGCGTGAAGGGGTCGTCCACGGGCGCTGCCTGCAGCGGGTGTGTACGAGACGAGCTGCAACGTAGGCGGGCAGGCGTGGGTGGAGCGGTCCAACGTTTCACGTGTTGCTGTTGTTTGTTAATACCCTGACAGTGGGTATTATGCTGGGGGCATGCAAATCAGGGAGATGAAACGATGCGGTCCCTTTTTCAGCACTACAAATAATAGTAATCCATACATTTCTGCACAAATTTCCCCTAAGCGAACAGACAACGTTCCATAAACACTCGTAAAAAAGGCAAAACCCTATGAAAATATTCGAAAAAATAGCTACAAAAGTTGCCAAAGGAGAAACCTCCATTTAGAGACTCTAAGAATTAAGTAAATCATTGTTAAAAATGCTCTTTGATTCTGCACTAAATAAGCTTTAGTTTCGCCATCTATAAATGTGTAAGCCTTATGTCCCACAACTCCCATTAGTATAATCAATTTGAAAGCGTATCAGCCGCTTCGCCGCTTTTCATTTTTGTTTTTCTCTTTTTTTTTGGTAGAGGCCCAGCCAGAGTGCACTTGAAACTAGCAGCAAATGGATCTCTTTCTCTTTCTCCCTCTCCCGCTTCACCCCTTTCTTTTTGCCACTTCCCGCCCTGCTGCCCCACCCTGTCTGCCCTTCACTTTTTGGTTCCGTTGCAGTCGCTGCATTTTTAGGTGTAGCCATTAAATTTAGAACTTTTTCTGCACGCTTGTCTGAGCGCCCCAGCGGGTGGCAGGGGCGTAATGAAGGGAGTGCTGCCGATGAGCAAGGGGGGTTAAGGGGGTTGTGCCGGCAGGGAGTGGAGTGGAGTGGAGTGGCGGCATGGCGTGGCGTGTTACGGGGCAGTCGGGTGCGGTTAAATGGAAAATGAAGCGTCTGCCGCTTGAGCCAGTAAAAACTGAACCACACGAGCGAATGATAGCCAGAGGGTAGGTCAAGGAGTTGCCTAGATGCAGGCTAATAGTCACGAGAAGAGGAATGCTAAGAGGTTGCAGGACAGGACATACAATTTTACTTGTCCATCAGGAAAGACTTTATTGGCTTTTATTGTGATTTATTACGGCCTGTCAGATATATAATTGAAGCTTCCAGGAGCTGCTGAATTTTGTTAAATTTATTTTAGGCATCATTTTGCTTGAGTAGCTGAAGCAACAATATTTTGGGTAGCTTTGCCCCTTCGCAGCACTTCGTATAAAATTTATTCAGTGAACCCTTTCATATACTCATCGCTCCACCCTCGAGCATGATCTGTTGTCCATAGAGAATCTCTGCCTGACTCAGATTGTCTCTCTCTGCGTGTCCATGGCATGAGGCATTTTCTTTTCCTTTGCTTTTGTTGTTTTGTGGCACAGCGCTAAAATTAGTTTTTATTGTATGCAACTTGAATTTTCTTTCTCTATTTTTTTCGCTTCCTATTTTTCTATTTGTTTCCACTATCTTTTTTTTTTTGTGATTTTTTTTGTGATTGTGATTCTTAATTTGCTTTTTGTGGAAAGCGTCAAAATCTTTCCTTTGCTTTTTGGCCATGGCTGTGCCAGTGCTGTTGTTGCAGCTGGTTGTTGTTGTTTTCTGTTGTTTTTGCCTGTTGTCTCGTGCTGTTGCCAGTTGCACGTTGCCGCCTATTTTTGCCCCCCTGCTCCTCATTGGGGTACGTCTTTGTCTCGTGTGTGCTGGCTGGCTACCGTTGGCAGCTATTATTTTTAGCCAGCCTGCGGCAAATTCTTACTTTTTGCGTCTTTTATTTTCTTTGATTTCTATTTTATTTCTATCTATTTTTTATGCTTTTTTCTATTTTATTTTGTGCATTTTTTTGTTTGCCTTTTTTAATTTTATTTTCTGTATTTGTTTTTACGCCTTTCTGTTCCTCTTTTTTATGCTGTTGATTTGTTGCCATTGGCTTGGTGCTTGCTTGGTGTTTGGCTCAAATGAATTTGTTTGATTTTCCATTTACGCTGAGTTTGTTTATTAAAATTGGCACACACACTGCGTATGTGTGATGTTCGTGTCTCGGACAGTCCCTTCCTCTCGCTCGTCTGTCTGACTGTTTGTCTGTGTAGGTTTTGTATTACCCGGCGGCTTTTGATTTGCGTTTGAATCTTTGACAGGTTTCATTTCTGGCATTTGCTTTCTGGCTAATTTTTGCTTTTATGCTTTTATTATTGTTTTTTAGTTTTAAAAACAGAATTTGGGTTGGAGGGAATAACAGATAGCTGGTACCCCACATTGGACTGAGATTTGGGTCAGGGGAGCACCAAATGATGTGATAGAAAATATAGTCAGGGAAAAAGAAAACATTCAAAATGGAATAGGTTTAGGCAATAGGGATTTATGTACGGAAATATGTTTGGAGAGTGTTAATTTATTGGAAATTGGGTGCCTTATGGGTTTGTTTATAGAAATTATAGATGGAAAAAGAAATGGAAAAAATATTAAAGATTTTTAGATATTTCTAGAAGGAATTTCTCTAGGAATCAGGAATAGGAATAGGAATCAGGAATAGGCACAAATATAAATATTTAATTAATTAGCCAATCTTTGAGCTAATATTTGCTCAACATTTTGTATATATCTTCCTGAAACTTCTATCCGTTTCCCCTTATACTTGGTTGTCCCTTGTAAACTTTTGTTGATTGAACATTGACAACCTTGTTTACACATTAATTGAGATTGCCGCAACTCAAAGGCGATCCAACAAAGCTGCAACCTTTCAAATCAGTTGACAACTTGCTGTCGTCGCAGTTCTGCCCCACCACCCAAATCCTCTTTTACGCTCCACCCAACCAGATGTCTTCCATTTCAACACCTTGGACAAATAAATGTTTCCAAAAAGTTCTTCCCTGCTCCAAGAACCCCAAGCACTCTGTGTGTGTGATGCTGGGACCAAGGAATGCTTTTTGTCTATTTTTATTGGGGCGCAACAGCCAGAGGTTGGGGGAATTTTTGAGCTTAATGCCTCATAGCATATAGGTAGGTACACACATGTTTGATCTGTTGGAGGATGGTGCGAGTATATTTACCTTTTTGATTTCATAAATCCCAACAATGTCTGGCTGCCGTGTGTGTTGTGCTGTTTGTTGCTTAATTTGAATTTAGCTGATGCTTGCTGGGCGGTGCTGGTGGCTGATTAAGATTTGTTGTTGATTTTATTTTAATTTTTGATTCATTAAAGTATTCCGAGTTGCTAATTAGTCACCAAAACGAACTTATTTGTAGCCTGTTTGCATTAAAAGTTCCTTAGCTCATGCATAAATTTGGCATTTTTTAACACAAACACAATTTTTGCTTTATTCGTGAATTAATTTGTTGATCATTTCCTCGCAGTTTTTTTTTTTGCTGAAACTCGTTTGTTTTTTGTTTTTATTTATTTTTTTCTATTAGCTTTTAGACAAATTTGTTTGCGCGTTAGATTCAATTATTGATAAGAACTTTTTTTGTTTGTTTTTTCGAATTTTTAAATAGTTTTTGGAGTCTTATTTTTGTTGCAGCAAAAGCCTCGGGGCATCGTTTTTCCAAAACGTGCGAGCCGCGTGTGTCGGCAGCGGTACTGCCGCTGGCTGCTGTGTGTGTGTGTGTGTGTGTGTCTGTGTGTGTGCGTGAGGCCGGCTGCTAAAAATATCTATGAGTACGCGACGCGCTGTGTATCTTTAGCGCAGCAGCTGTAGTTGTGGCTGTATCTGTATCTGTATCCAATAACCCGACAAAAATACACGGCCAACGGCTCGTCGCTGTCGCTTGGAGAAAATGCTGCTGCGTGTCCGCTTGCTGCGCTTGTCCGCTGTGCACTGAGCGACAGGCAAGAGATCTGAGATCTGAGATCCAACGTTGATCGTCAATGTCGTCCACTATGCAGCATGCAGCATGCTATGTGTGGGGATACCACACTTGGGCTGTGACTCCGTTAGCCAGCCCCCGAGATCAATTCTGATGGGGCGGCCCACACAAACGCTGGACACGGCTTGCTGCTGGCTCACGGTTTGCTGTGCGTTTGTTTTGTGGGGCTGGGTTCTGAGCCGGCGGCGGCGGCGGCGGCAGCGGCAGCGTCGGGCACTTGTCTGGAGCGCTGAGCGTGCGGTGCGCTATTGGAACGATCAATGAATGAAATGCCGCATTAAAAGGCAGCACAGAGGAGCGCACGTATCGCACGGATATACACAGATACTCGCACAGTTAGCAGGGGGGGGGGGGGGGACCAATAAACCGAGAAACCCACTGGCGCTCCACAGCACAGCACAGCACAACAGCGCAAACCCCACGCCAACACAACGTCATTGAAAGCCGCTGCAGAGCAGCGAAAGAGAAACCAGTTCGAGAGAGCAAAGCGCGCGCGCGCGCGAGAGAGAGAACGGTCGAGTGTCTCTCTCTCTCCCCAAAATGTGTGGGTGCTTTTTGCGTTGGCCGGATCAGGTCTCCACAGTGGATGTTTTGGCTTCTTCATCTCCCTCTCTCTTTCTCACTTTCTGCTACGTACTCTTGAGTGGTTTCCCATTCAAATTTTCGTTTTCGTTTCGAGTCGAGTCAATTTTTGTCTGTGCTCTCCTGAGATTTGGTGCCGAGGCAAAGCATGATCTAATATCGCCAGGCAGTTATTTATTTAAATTTATTGCTAATTTTTTATGCTGCTGCTGCTGCTACGTTTGACATTCATTTGTACAAGTCAAACACTGTCCGGAGCAGCTCACTTGAAAATACTTAAAAATGTTTGTTCATCTTTCATTGCGATTGGTGGCTGCTGCGCCAACGCTTTGCATTTGCTTGATTGGAGGAAACTCCAATGCCGGAGTCTGAACTTTTGAGTGCAGATATTCATGATTGATATTTATCTAGATTATCTGCGAATTGGCTACGAATTATGATGGAGCATGGAGCAGCAAAGTTCAAGGAAATGTCTCTATTTGGGCTCTTTATTTACGAGGCCATGTGGGATGACATGGAGCTAGACTCTTGATCTAAGTTAGGATATGTTTTATACATATGCTTCATTATCATAGAAATGGCCTTTTCTAATTTTGTAAGGTGTTTTCTAATAAATAAAGCCGTTGGACATCATTTTTAATGGTTTTTTAACTGCATTCGCAACGTTCTAGAAAGTTCATTCTCACTTAAATTATTCCATCTATTTTTGGTGGCTTGCGAAAGACTTTACCATGTTAGTTTAGCCAGTAAAGTTGTGGAAAAAAGTATAATTATGCACGGCTATGGTTATGAATATATCTGTAATTGCAGCTTAAATATGGTTTTAAATATATCAAGAAATCTAAAGTTTAAATTGACTTTCTTCCATTTCTTGCCTGACTTTAAAATTCATTTATTCATTAATTTGAGTCAATTGTTGCAGATAAGTAGTCAGATAGAGTTTCGTCTGATTTTGCTCTTTTATCTACCGAAATGATTTAAACATTTTACTATCAATTCAATCTAAATTGGAATAAAAAATGTTATAGCTTCACTTCCAATCAATAAACTGTAGATTGGCACACTTATCAGTAGATCACTGAATTAACTCATTTGCTAATCGAATTAGTATGCCTTGATGCCAATTTAAATTAGGTTCTATACTAATTTAAGTCTTGATGAAGTTTGTATTGAAGAAATCTGCAGTTAAGGTATTTTTCTTATCACTTAGATCGGAATATAACTTGGAGTTATCTTTATGCATCAGTTGGGCCATCAAATATTTGAAGTTTGTTGTGTATTCAGGTACCAGTTATATACAGATCATTTCTGTATGCCCTGCCCTGAGCAAAGACTCACAATATTTGCATCAAGCGCGACAATAAAAATTCCTTACCTATCTGAAAGACAACTGAAATGGTATATAAAATAGATTGATTTATTACTATTTCATCATTTATCCATGATTCACACATTGTACTAAATTTGATTAATATTATTCAGATTGACTATAATTTATTCTGATTCGTTTCGATCAATTTCCGTCCCGCGATCGTCCCCCATTGGGTGTGTGTGTGTCGCCGCCTCTCAGGTTTGTTTTCATTTTGGAATCGCTAAGCTGATTTCAAAGTCATATTTGATCTGTTGGCACTTGTTGGATTTTGTTTTCATTATTATTATGAAACAATTGTGTTTATAGTCATTTATATCTGTATGGTTTTTATGCATACAAATAATTATAATTAAACTGACAACGGGCAAATAATTGCAAAATGGCTTTGCTCCTGCGGGCGAAACGAGTTGCCTTTTTGCTGTGGATTTATATATGACGACATGCGACTCGTATGCCACTTGTATACGGCTTTTGAGCTTGCTCCGATATGCTCACATATATCTATATTGCTTCCAGCAATAGACTGATCGACTCCCTGACTGACTGCCTGCCTGACTGCCTAATTTATCTTCTGTCGTTGGCTTCTGTCCGTTGTTCGTCATCGTTTGTCGTGTTTTGTTCTTGAGCAAATAAATCATGATGACAACAGTTAAATTTGATTATGATTTTTCCCTCCAAACAGCGTAGAGCATACAACATTTTTCATGGCACAAGGTCACCAGCGAGACTCAAGTCGGACACACGTACAAAAGAGAGTGGAAAATTAACGCATGCAACATTAATTTGATTTGCGTGCGAGCTAAAAATTATACTATGTATATTATATATGTATATACATATATATATATGTACAAATTGGCCAATAGTGTTGTTTTGTTGTGCTGACAGCTTAATCTGCAGTACCACCATGACGACTGCCACGACAAGAGAACATGAATAAGCGAGCCATAATTAAAAAAACAAACGTCACATTTGAATGTTTGCTTTATGGTCATCCATGGCATGGACCCAGTCGTGGCGCTAGGAGGGATTTGGAGGAAACGAATTTATAGAATTTCTGTTGGTAGTTCGATAATCCCTTTGCACTCTTGATTGCCATTGCCTCTGCCTAATTCCCATTCCTATTTACTCTCCACCCATGTCGTTCAATTGCTTATGCAAATGTTCTAAGTTTTCTGCTTTGGCTTTGGCTTTTAATTGCCAGCTTCGGAAATCACATTTGCCTTAATATGGTCACAAAGCGCGAGTCCAAGTCCAATTCCGAGCCACAAACCATAAGCCAGCACCCTCGCTCTTCCGCTCTCCCGCTATCCCGCTCTCTCTCTCTTTCTCTGTTAACGGAGCTCCCGCTTTGGAGGAGCTCTGCTGCGACGTGTCTGCAACCATTTATGGCTGTTGCTTGGGAAAGCGGTGAGAAAGCAAAAAAGATACGCTCTCAGCTGGCTAATTGTGAGCAGAGCATCTCGCATCGAACTCTGGCCTGGAACTCAGCCTCTGAGGCTTCTGAGTTGTCTCTTGGGCAGGTTTTGTTGACTTCTCTTGACTGCTTTGCTTGAGTCTCCCACCAGCACTGTGTGTGTGGGTGTCGGGGTGTGTGGGCGTCGACCGGGGCTTGAGTCAACGTTGATTTTGTTTTATACTTTACGTAAATTTATTATTACAAATATCGTTGTTGCCGCGCGCGTCTCAAGCGGAAATACACTCGACTTGGCCGCTGCCCACGCTCTCCCATGGCCATAACCACCTGCACTGTCTCCTCAACTCTGTGTTTTATTTGATCTTTTTTTGTCTTTGCATTTTTGGGGAAGTGGAAGCTGGACGGAGCCAACTATTACGAGTGGTATGGGGACGAGCGGAAATGCCAAACGATTAAGTTGTTGTTTCTCAGCTCGGGCTTCAGTTTCGGTTTCTGTTGCTATTTCTGTTTCGTTTCTTTATTTTTATATTTTTGTTTAATTAATTTTTGTACGCATTTTGATACTTGTAATTTGCATAAGTGAGGACAAAGCGTGTGGGTGTGAGGCATACATATCTACATGTGAATCAGTCGTTAAGTTTATGAATGGCATAGTAAAGTTACTTTGAATGACACTCGGATATGGCTGGGGCAACGTTGCCAGTTTTCATAAGGGCGCAAACAATGCGCAATTAACCGACATTTGTGTGGAGATTTTTGAATGAATTTATAATGTTCATTGACTTTTGATGTATTGAATTTATAATAGGAAATGCGCAGGAAGTAGTGATGGAAAATCAGATTAGAATTGATAATTAAATTATATTTAAGAGTTTTCAATAGCTGTTGCGTTTTTCACAAGGCCAGTGATTGTTCCTAGAAATTGGAAGCGAAAGCGAAAGCAATGCAAGAACGATAAAGAAATTAACAGCTATGACAAAAAGCTCAAGACTACCTGCAGGGGTAACGCATTGCGACTTCGAGAGCGAGAGAAAGCAATTAAAAGAGAGCTTTTGGAGCAGGTAGAGGCTGCAGCTAATCGCAGCACGAACTTCAGCTAGAGCGCGAGAAAAGGGCAGGAACGAAGAAGGCGGGATAGATAGACAAAAGAACGGCCGCTGCAGTGCGTAAGCATGGGGTAGAACTGTTTATGCACATATATATGTACATATATATGTACGCAAAGCAGTGCAAATAGCGAATAACAGCAAAACTTTACGCTATGTTATTCGTACAGCAAATGAAGGTCATATTTTAATACAAATTTAAGTTCAGTAAATGCAAAATGCGGTTAGCTACAAATCTCTTTTAGTTGCAGAAGAAAGTTCCCACGAAAGTTCACTACTTGCCACCCAATTCCCACACATTATGATCTGATCATTCCATTAGGATTGCAACTCTTTCTCAAATGTGATTCCACCGACATGCAAATCCATCTCTCACTTTAAATCCCACTCTATCAAGACATGACCTGACCAACTTTAAGCTAAAATTGTTAGCCTGCTTGGATCAATCAACGCTGATTAGCGCTGGAAAGCGCTGAACAGACTCTTAACAGCAAAAGTTAATCGTGTGTAAAGAATAATGAATATGTCTGGGCATTGACAAGGCTCAACAAATCATAGCAAGGCGAAAAGTGAAACTGAGAGAGAAAAAAACATAAGGAGTCAAAGCAATGAACCCGCGCACCACCAAAATGGCAAGCAAGCAAGCAGCCAAAGATCGTGGCTAATCGTGAGCCATGCTGATGATGTTGTTGTTGTTGGTGTTCGCTGCTGGCTGCTGCTCAGTGAGACGTGATTTTGTGTTTTTTTTTTTTTGCTATTGTTGTCGTTGTGCGCTTTTGGCCCCCGTCAATCAGCCATTTAAGTCATTTAGCATTATGTATCACTCCGCTGCTGGTGCTGATGCTGGTGCTGATGCTGTCTGCTGTTTGCTGCCAATTGTAATCTGCCAGGGCAACAAACAAAGCAGATCTGTCGTCATTGTCTGCACTGCTTGTCGCTCGGCGTGTCTGTCGCTCAGTCTGTGCTGCTTGTCGGTGTGTGTGTCGCTCTGTCTGCACTGCACTGCTTGTCTGTCTCTCTTGATTTTGTCTGTTGTTTTTATTAATTTTGTTTCAATTAATTTCGCTACAAATTGTCAACAAAATCGAAACCGCAGACAAACAGATACATCACACATACACACACTGTCTCAACCATTGCCCACATCCACAATCTGTATCCCAATATACAAAATTCCCCCCACCGCACCACACTGAGAACCCCAATGAGCGCAGCTGAGCTAATAACCAATGCAAATCTCCCTGGACAGTAACATGAGCAACAGAAACGGACATCCTACATGACAGGGCGACATCATGCAGCAGCGCATGGGGAACATGGAGAGCTGGAGAGCTGTATCCATTGATCCATCTAATGGTTGACTGTTGGCGGCATTAACCCATCAACGAACAGGGGAAATTGGCCACGGCCCCGGCTCCGGTCCCGGTCCCGGTGCAGACGTATAAATATTGATTTTGAGTCAATCGAGGGGCTGGTTGGATTGTAACTCATCTTACCTAACCCACAGAACAGCCACCCACCGAGTGCCGTAACCGCCAACCTGTCCGAGTGCCAATTATAAAAGGCCTTCCCCACTGCTTTACCCACTGCTTTACCCACTGCTTTACCCTCAAAACGCAAAGAGAGTGAATAAATGTGTATTGGCAGGCGACAGTGGTGGCAATAATTTCAACAACATGTCAATGCTGATGCTCATCAAAGTGATTTCTGTTTCAGAGAGACTCTGCTCCCTCCTGCACGTTGACAAAACGCGAACGCATCGAGACATTTCTCATCAACGATTGGTTTCGCCCCAAAACATTAAACATACATTGGGACATGTGTGTAGCTGTGATATATGTGGGTGCGTGTCTGTTTTTATAAATAAGTGGGCTCAAAAATAAAAAAAAGAGGTGGCAGGTGAGTTGATTATGTTTTTCTTTTTATTATTATTTGGGTTACCTCTGGGCACGGGCTATAAATTTGGATATATTTAGCGGGCTGCCACATTGGGCCCATATGTCAGCATCTGCATATTTAACTGGGGCAAATAATATTGCAGGGATTAACTAAAGTAATACTACATAATTGTGTGCGCGTTTTTATGTGAGTGTCTGTAAAGCTTTTCCAGGATTATAAACTGCTTTCCATAATGGCATTTGGGCAGACTTTGCTTTTGCACTAGATCAATCAATATCAGTAAAAATAATAAAAAATAACCATAATATTTGCAGATAAATATCAATGAAATTTGCAGTAAAATTTGCAGAAATATTTCAATGAAATTTGCAGATAAAAAGAGGATTAAAGTAAGAACTTTTAATCTGTGTATAGAAAATTATGTGTTGGGATTAATGGTTACATTTAGAAATGTTTTATCCCCTCCACAGTTTGGTTATTATAATTATTGACGAAGTAATAACGAACTAAAAGCTTGGAATTTGTATTGTCTGAAAAAGGAATTCATATTTCTGTCGTTTCGTTTGGTGATTAAAACTGCAATTCAATCTAATGCAATCAATCGAAATATCAATCAATTTTGAGCAAAAGTTTAAAATTCATAAACTGACAACATAAATTGATTTAAATGTTATTTAATCCGCTGGTGGGATAGTAGGTGGGATTTGAATTGTGGTCAGATGGATGACAGAGTGGAGAAAAAAATGTATAACATTTTAGAGATACAAAAACAGCTGAATCCTTTTTGATTGAATTTTTCTTTTAAAGAATTTTGTGATAGCATCTTTTGTCATTTATAGAATTTACCAATTGAATTATAGGCTCTTTCCTTGCAGTGCCATTTAGTTGTTTAAATATTTAAATATACAATTTGTAAAACAATTTTCTAAAGTATTTAAATGGCAATTCCTATACCAAGGTTATCCATGGGATGTAGCCAACGAACTTGATTAATTGACCGGCGATACGCCTTAAAATGCTAAGCATAAAACGATCAAAATTCTTGATTAATTGGCCAACAGCCTTTGATGTGACCCAGGCATTCGTGGGTGGTGGGTGGTGGGTGGGTGTTTGTTACGCACATTAAAATTCAATCAAAATACATACAAAAATAAATGCTTTAAATGTCGCTTCAATTATTATTATGACAGAGTTTATTTTTAGGCAAAAGAGCATCGCCGTGCAGCACGACAAGCGCCTTGGGTTGCCGGCTCTAATTGCAAATAATAAGCCTCAATTGGCGTTGGCCAAAAACACTCGTCCACATTCCCAGTCATACACTCATAGCAGTCGCATTGACACTCTCAGCTCGGAGTCTGTGCTCCGTGGAGTGGGAGCTGTGGCCTACGCATGGCCATAATATCGTGTAGAGAGGAAAATGCCAGCCCAACGAACACACAATAAAAGCGCGTTTCAATTTCAAATTGATTGCCAGTTGTCTGTTATTATTATTTAGCTATGCTCTAGCAGAGGGTGTACTTCATATGGAGTGAAGGAAAAAAAATAGACGCTGAAATCGAACGATTCTTAAATAAATATTTCATAATATTTCCCATCCTCCAACTGCCACAGAAACTGACCGAAAGTGTATCTAAAACTTCGGCCATCGAATCTCCCCTTAAAGCTTGTTATTTTATTGTTATTTTTGGTTTTATTTTTTGTTCATTTCTTTGTACTTGTTGTTGGTGTCATTTGGCTTTTGGTGCTAAATACTCGTGCGAATTTTTGTGCTTTTGGAGGCCACCAAAGCTGCTTGTTGGGCACCGAGCTGGCATCAGAGTTTTGGTCTCTGGCTTGGCGCCACCCCCACAAAAACACAACAGAAATAAATATATAAATTTATACTCTTATTTGTTTTTCATGCTTTCACGTTGGCATTGCCATTGGCGAGGTGAAACACCCAAAACACAGGCACAGACACAGACCCAAACACAGGCGTTGCCTCCACTTGAAACATAAATAAACTGATTTCGGGGATTTCGTGGGATGCTGGGTCGGAGAGATAATACCGAGTACCATTCACCAGAGTACTTGCTGCTGCTGCTGCCTCGTCTTGCCAATCCAAAAGAGTTGCCATTGGCAATTATATTTTTTCTTGTTTTTTTTTTTTTTTGGCTAAGAGAATACATAAGTGGCAATCACTCGATTGTAATAATATTATTTCTATTGCATACCCAAAGGTCGCTTGCTGTTACATCTTACGGGGGGAGACATGATTTATTATTTGCTCACGGCCCGAAGCATGATTTGGAGTAGCAGAATATTTATGCGTTTGGTTTGTTTGATGGAAAGTAATCAGGAAGGTTGAGCTAAGACAATTGCTTAGCTTTTGTATTAGCTTAATTTGTGAGCACGTAAATATTTTAGACATTTATGCAAAATGGGAACTTTTAACATTTTTTCTGGCATCTTTTCTTGAATAGAAAAGATAATTGTGTATATGTTGGAAGGAGAAAGAAGGATTAGAAAGTATTTTTTTTTTAATAAAAGAATATTTTTTTCAACTATTATTGAGAATTATGTGTGGAGCAGTCTCCTTCTAGCAGTCTCTGGCAATGACTTGTTGAGCTCAGGCAGCATTCGAAATTACTTTCACTTAACTTTTCCATTCTATTAAATTTACAATCTTGAACATCGTTTCTGGTGCTGTACATATTTCTGCTGTCTATTTTGTGTATATTTTGGGCAACATTTATGTGTGTATTTCCATTGCATACAATTGGCTGGGCCCGGGGGCCAACACTTTCCCACCAGCGCCGTTTGAAACGAATGAATCAAAGCTGCTCATTTTGGAGTGTAGTTCTTGCTGGCCTGCCTTGTAGTCGTCATAGTCATACTCAGCCGTTGTAGTTGAATGTTTGTTTGGCTGCTGGACCGCTGTACCCTTTCCTAATATGGCCGTCTGTGGCAGCGGCAGCGGCGGCACACACTTGTACACTTGTTTCGTGTAAGCGAGATGCCGTGATGCCGTCCGTGTGTGTGCCGAACCGAGCTGAGTCGCTTGTGCAACACATCCAATTGGAAATGAAAAACTCTGACCTACTAATCACCGAGCCAAAAAGCCAATAAGAGTCAGCAAACGAAAGACAACGGCAACAACAACGACAACAAGTGCCACCAACCAGAGACAGCAGACAGCAGTCAGCATACAGGCAACAGCACAAGCAACGACATTGTCGACTACAACATCAACAGCGACAGCCCAAGAAAAATCAAAAGATGGACAATAACATTAAACCAGTTCCAAATGGCGAAGCCTTGTTGCCAATTTTCGTACTTCATGCACCGAGAACCGTTCGCACAACACAATTTGTTTCGAATTTGATAATGTGCGGCCATTTGGGCTTGGGCCCACAGGTTGCTCGCCCCAATTGACATTTCATGCCGTATTAAGATAGACACCGAGACAGACAGTCGGGACAGGCACTGGAAAAAAGACACCGAGACACACAGTCGGGACAGTTCGGGGGAGCCCGAAAGAGAGACACAAAGACGGAGAGACAGACAGGCAATTTGCGATATTTGTTTTGTTGTACTTCACTTTTCACTAAAAAATTATCATGTTACGAATGGATATCGAAAACGAAAACGGTGCAGAATATTTGGGGAATATAACGACTAGAGGATACCCAGAAAAGATTAACCAAGGGGTGTTACTAATGGGAAACGAAACTGATAAAAAAAGAGAACCCAAGAGCTTTAAATATTATACGATTACAATAAATTGTTAGTAAAATGAAATGTCGTCCACTCTCCACTGTTGCTTCTTAATGCAACTCTCAGCAGCGACACGCACAAGAAGCTTTCTGAGAGAGCGCCTAATGGACTCTCTCTCTCTACGCTGAGGGTCTTGCTACCTGCGCGCTGCGCAATTAGCTTTAGAGAGAATAGCTGTAAAAAAGAGACGCGCGAGAAGCAAAGCAAAGATTGAAGTTTTGCAGTGTCTTCTTTCTCCTTACTTTGGTGCATTTATGGTGCAGCGAAAATGTGCTTAGAATAAACAAAGCGATGTTGCAGTGTAACGGCAACCACTGTCGACACCAAAGAACTTAAACAGACAGCCGCTAGTAAAGTTTTTAGTCTACCTGCCATTTGTCACATATTACTCCATGTAAACAACATACCCCTGCACTTTAGAAGAACATAAATAACAAAAAATAGCGCACAAGGACATTCGCGCATGCGCCCCCAGACGGCGCCAAGCCAAGCAACAACCAAAAAGACAGCCAAGAGACAGCGAATCAGGCAACCTAGCGGCGGCAACGGCGTCAACGATTTCTGGCTAAATTGATGCTGATGATGATGATGGCGCGACTGGAGACTGCGGGGAGGCGCTGCGACACGGGAGGTGTGCGGGCGGGCCGGGCCGGGCCGTCTGCAGATTATCACGGGGTTTGTTTTGTTTTGAAGCTCTGGTTTGTGGCATATAAATTTCAATTGCTCGCATTTAACAACAATTTAAAGCAAATTAAATTTCTGTTTTTGGTCGATTATTGCCTGCTGATAGGCGAGGCTTGAACGGTCCGGATCCCCTCCCCCCCCAATGAACTCATAGCTCCACCGACTATCGGCGACTCTGTCATGTGCATATAAAGTAATTTTCTGCTACATTAGGTTTCGCCTTCCATTTGGGCTGCATAAGTTGGAAAAATTGAGCAAATCTTTTGCGGGCCACGGACTGCTGACAAGACGACTAAATAAATGTACTAAAAGTTTGTGTAGAAGTAGGAACTATCCATAGAGCTGTTGAAAATATAAAAATCAAGAGAATTATGGCTACAAATTATGGTTACAACATTTAAGCTTGAAATGGAACGAAAGCTAAGATCTTCTAACTACTGTTGCTACTTCCATTTGTCTACAAATTCTGTAAAAAGAATCTTCATTCCAAACTGCATCAGTCAGTTGAACAACTCTCCTCGAGCCAGAGCAACAATTAAAGGAAATTATTATAGATTTGTTTTGAGCACTTACTGCTGCTGGGGCTGCCGTTCGTGTTGGCTTCTTGAGCTGCTTAGGCTGCCAAGTAAAAGCGCCCACCACAGCGGCGGCTGCCCACATACAATGCTCCACTTAGACGCGCTCCATTGTTTCCGCATTCGATTAAAAATGATAAATGCCTGGCTGCGCTCAAGGAAAATACAGAGAAAAATAACCAAGAAAGAGAGAAGAGAAAAGAAAAGCTGGACACAAGACTGTGCCTGCCCTGGACTGCTTGTCTGGACTGACCATTTTTAATGTCTCGTTTATGAACGCTGATAAGTCAAAATGCTCGCGGGCACTGGGCCCTGTCTAAGCGTAATTATTTGATTAATTTTATTGCTTGTTCAGCGTGCGAGTGTGTGTGCGAGTGTCGGGGATGGCGCTTAAATATATCGTTTATGCTTTTATTAAATTGCACGCATTAATTAACTCTGGAGCAGGGGGAGTGCTAGGGGGAGGGTTGCCGCCAGTCAAAGTCAAAGCAAAATGTCTGAAATATACATTATCGGATAACGGGCCCCATCCATATTCGATTCGGTAGCCCTACGGCCATTTTCATTTCAATTAATTGCCCCAGCGTGCAAATTAGCGTTCTGCCTGATTGTTGGTAATTATTGATTATATGGCTACCCCACACACCCCACACACACATAAATCTGTGCCAATTGAATGGCCGCCAGGTAAGTCAATTCACTCACTTAAATCGCCATACCTGCTGATTATCCAGAGCCATTAGAACGTTAGCATCCAGGCTAAATTGGTCGTGAAGTGCCAGCCAGTCTCAGTGCTGGGTTTTGACAACATTTCAATTTAACAAATATTTGCTGGTATGGCAGCCCTTTGTCTGCGGCCTCAACGTCCAACTGGCCAGAAGCAGCCGCAAAATGGACCAAAGTGGCTCCACGACACAGTGGGACACTGGCCCAAGGGAGCTTGGGTTAGGTTGGGGCTGTGTGGGTGTCTGAGGTTATGAAGGTGGTTGGATGGTCTTACTTTGATATGACAGGCAGCAGAGCGACTCAGAGCGGGAGGGAGAGTCAACAGAGCGACAGAGTGGGAGGAAGAGGTGACGACAAAGAGAGAGCGAGAAACGGAGAGGTGATGACAGAGACTGGACTTTAATGGAGATTGGCGGATGGAGTAAATTGATTGACAGCTACTTTAAAAACATTTCATTTTGATTGTTATTATTATGCATATTCTTGTTCAAACTATTTTAGATAAATGTCCATTCAGATGTCAAAGATTTATTTTAATTAAATTGATGGAATCTCGAAATTTATGGCCAAGAGTTTATAAGGGAAATATGTATCCAGTTAACATTCAGTTTTTGATTATGATTGAGTATGATTTGATTTTTGACAAGAATGAAAGCCAATGAACATTTTAAACACAAAAATTTTGCACTATTTTGGCATCAATGAAAGCGAGCATCAACTTTGGGAACTTGTTTCCCTTCTGCTTTATATCCCATTTATATGTACATATGTACAGTTGTATGTGCATATTGTACTTGTAAAAAGCCTGACTCAGGTAGACACGCGCGCACCACCCCGAGAGAGCTGGCAGAAGTGCAGAGAGCAGAAGCTAGAACAGATCGCGAGAGCGAGAGTCAAGCAGCTTCAGAGAGCGAGCTTTCGCCGTTACGTTTTCAGTCGTCGCTTTCGTCCGTCGTACTTTGCACTATTCTTATTTGCATCTGCCGTTTTGACTGTGCTTAAAGAAATAACTTAATTAAATACCAATAAATATCTATCAATACTCAAGCAACAATCAGTTCAACCAAAACCTTTCACTACTTTATCTTTGCTCTCAAAGTTTCCCACTCCAACTCTCCCTGTTGCCAGCACTCCCTTACTTGCACTCTCCCACCTACGAGCATTTGCCACACACACGCTTACACAATGCATTGAAAAATGACTTAATTTCACTTGAACAACCTCGAACGATGACCAATAACGTGCCCCATTGTTGCGGTCTCAAGCCCAAAGGAGGCAGTCAGTCGGTCAGTAGGCGTTCGCAGCACTGCACCAGCACTGGAGACTGGAGTGAAGTGGACTTGCACTGGACTTGCACTAATAAACATAAGGAGTAAACAAGTCCATATACGGTCAAGTCGGTCAGCAGTATCTTTTTTTCAGTCTGCCATGCGGGCAGCTCGGGCATCATTGTGGCTGCTGCTGCGGGAGTTGGTCTGTGGGTTTTTTTTTTCGTCACTTATGCATTTTTCATGGGACGAATCTGCCGAGCGACTCCTTCGACTTGCACTGGAGTGACAGGCGCCGCAGGCGCAGGCGAAGGCGAAGGCGCATTGCAAATTGTCAAACTCAAAACCGTTATGTGATGGGGGTACACAGAGAAAGTCCAGCCAAAGCGTTGGCGGCGTTGCGATTTATTGTGAAATATTGAAATTACACAAGTGATGCGCCCCTTCTCCTCCGCCAGTCGCATCTGCATTTTGTGCAGCCAAAAAAAGGAAACCAAACCGAGCCACGTCCCTCTGCGGTTATCGCCATGACAGCTGTCAATCCCCGACTGATGAGCTGCGGGTCCACGTAAATCGTGAAAGTTTTTTCTTTTATGCTGCGACAAAGTTTTTTGCAAGCAACAGTTTAATTGCGGCAAAGCTTCAATTAGCAGGACAAGTGATTTTATAGCGCCCTCATCATCGGCTGCCTAAATTAGCCAGCAAAAGGTAAAATCAAAAGGTCCTCTGTCGCCCAGAAATTAAATGTCCATAAATGGACAGCAAGCAGCGGACAATTGCTTTATTTGTGCACTCAATTTATGCTGATTTATGGCCAATGCAGTTGCATCCTCCACAGCCACCAAATGTTAATTGCACTAAAATGCAGATTTTCCATATACAATTTGGAGGTCCAGTTTGGGCGGTGCCGCGGTGGGCAGACCTTGACTGTCGACCGGCAAAAGATAAACAGCGACAGTTTGGGCTCTTTTTTTTTGTACCAATAAAGTGGGTGGAGGGTGCCCTGTTGCCTTGTCTGCCAAAACTCATTAAAACGAATCTTTTTTAATGGCCAAAAGTTTTGCCTGGTTGCCTGCCATAATCAGTAAAATTAAGGCCATGGCAGCTGAAAACTGTATTGCCTGCCCCGCCGAACAGCCTGCCAATGTCGTTAGTGACCCACCAAGCAAAGAAAAAAAAAATAGCTATAAAGAGCCGACACTGCCAGGACAGCTAACAAAAAGAGGAGCTTGAAAAACTATACAGCTGATTTGGTATTGATTACTTTGCAGCCTTTTGTTGTTAATGAATAGAGGAAGTGTCTTGACAGGCAGCTTTTGTGAGCGTCGACTTAAGATAAATAATTAAAATGCAGGCTTAGGCCTGGAAGGGATAATTTTCTATCTCATTTTCAATGTTTAAAAGCTGAATGAGATTTTCGATTTGATGCTTGGAATTGGTTGTCCGACTTGTGTAATATTTTATACATTTATTTCTAAGGCCATTGATTATTACATTTGCATTTGCCAATTTACATTTTTCATCTGTCAAACTGCCTAAATAGTTCGCCTTGGATTGGTCCGGAAATGCTGCTTGCTTGCAACTTATTTTTGTGTTTTTTGTGGGCTATTTTTGTGCACAAATCTACAGCTAGTCGCATAATCATTGACAACTTCACATACACAAACGCTGAGCTTAAAGGATCTGTCTGTAAGACAACAACTTGTGTGTCAAGGAACAACTTACAACTTACTTAGATCAACTGCTTACAACTGCAGCAAAGAGTGTGGCACTGACAGTGTCTGACAGTGGCTGTAGAACAAACCCCCGACACATAACCCCCCGATAGCTAACGCAGACATTGCCCTGGCCATGTCACACTCCAAAAAGGCCGAAAAGTCAGTCCCGTCCAGACAGCAGCCATCCCCACCATAAACGTGCGGAAACTAAACTCTTTGCAGAGTGTTTGACTTCTTGTAGCTGCCGCATGCCTCGTGCCCCATGGACCATCCTCAATGCTGCTGCTGCTGCTGCACGTGGCCATCATGCTGCACTCTTGTGTTGCACTAATTACGAAAACTCAGCACGTTATTGGCATGGCACGGCACCGGCCTGGTCTGGTCTGGTCTGGATTGGATTGGGTTTGGGTCTGAACCGCTGGCTGCCCGAGTGGTTAAATGATACGCTGCAACGCGACAGTTGCCTGCACCCGGGGGAGTAGCTGCAACAGCAACGGCAACAGTGGCAGGCACGGGCGGCACTCGCACAAAAGTTAAAAACATTGCGGCAAGCAATAAAATCAACATTGGTCTCGGTTTTGGCTTTGACTCTCAGTCCCCAGGATACTCCCAGTGCTGCTCTTAGCTGGGCCGTGCTGGAGGGGCCATGACGGGAGGGGGGGGGAGTCAACTATGTAACTGTATTACTGATGAGCTCCAAAATTGTGCCTGGCCTGCCACAATTTGACCAAACTCAATGTCTGAGGTTACTGCAGCCTGGGCCGAAGCCGCGGGTAATGGCTAAAAATTACATTTTCCGACCCCACATTTTTGCAGCCCCATTTGTGCCCCTTTTTGCTGCCATTTTGTGCCCCTTTTGCCGCTCATTTTGCACTTGGTTTGTCTCCTTTTGCCACCCATTTTGCTCCTGTTTTGTCCTCTTTTGGCCACCCATGTTGTGGCTGATGGATGAAATAATTAGAAGCGAAATTTAGTTTTCAAAATGAAGATTAAATGGAAATATTGTCAAAGGATTTTTATTTGATGAGTACAGCAAAGGAATCGATTTCAAAAATAGAATTTGACTTATAAAAAGAAGGCTGAAAAATGCTTTGAATATTGGAAAACCATTGGCTATCTTTCCCTAGAAAATGCATTAAATTTTGCTATAAAAAACCTCTCAAAAAATCGTACATGTTCCAGCTAAATTTTTAAACTAAATCTGTAAAATCTCAACACCCCTATAGGGTTTGTTTTCAACTGCTAACCATTTGCCCCAGCTCTGATCAACCATGGTACATATTTGCAATCTTTGCGAGGCTATAAAAATAAATTACACACAGCTTAAAACTTATGTGAAGTGTGCAAGAAAAATGGCTTATAGACGCGCGCTTAATGCAACCCCAAAAAAGAAAGAAGCCAGGAAGAAACAGGCCACGAAACGACAAAATGACCTCAAGCCCAAAAGTAGGAAAAGCAGTCCAAAAGCAGGGCAAGCAGGGCAAGCAGTGCGGAGTGATGAACGTTATGGCTGTTCGAAGTGATTCATGCACACTCACACACAGCATCATCCACCCACAAAAGGGAGCGCACCGGTAAAGGTAAAGCTTGTAGCCGACAATGAAGACATTAACATGACCAACGACAAAACTCTCCCTGTGTGTGTGCCCCACAGCTCATCACATTAATCTTCCTAATACGCCCATCAATAATTCAAAGCCAAAGGCATGACCAAAGCCGAACAGCAGCAATCTTTAGTCGAAACCGAACAATCGACCAGTGACCAGTGGTGACCACTGACCAGTGACCAAGTGAAGAAGTCGCTACAGACACGCAACCCGCACTCTCCGCTCTCCGCTCTCCCCCCTCCGCCTATCAAGTCACGTCAACGAAACGAACTCGAAGCTCAGCAAAGTGCTGAGTGAATTATGACGCACTCTGCTCAGCGCTCTCTCTCGCTCTCTTTCGCTCGTCTCTGCAGTGGCAGTGGCAGAGGTGGGGGGAAACAGTTTGTCGTACATCAAATATCGAAACTATAACACACGAAATACTCGCATTGAACTCTCGTGCATGGGCCTGACAATGAAGCTTTATGGCTCGTTAGCATTTGATTTATGCGCACGGGAAATTCCCCGAAGAAAAAACTTAGGAAAAAACATTGAGAGCCAAACATATAAATAGTTTAATGTTGATTAAAGGCTGTGATTACGGCAAAACAGCAGTGCTTAACACTAAGAACATAATTTCAGTCATTTAAATAAAATAATAAAAACAATACCACAAATATTGTTAATCAGCTAAAGCCGGGTAGTAGAAAAATAATTAAAATTTAAGCAATAAAGTTACTAGATAGTGAAACCTTTCTTTTACATGTTTTTTTTAAACAAATATTAAAGCTTTTGATGTACTTTTTAGTTGCCAAAAGACAGGAAGAATCATAAAGCATTTCTTAGAATTTTCAAGCGCTTCCTAAATTGCTTTTCTGCCTGAAAAATAATTCGAATACAATTCATTAAAAGTACTCTAATCACCTTAAACCTTCTTATCACTTGTTTTTTTAAAGCCTTTGATCTAATTTTTAGCTTCCCAAACACAGGAATTTATTTACTAAGAAATTCTACAACTTTTTAGCTCCACAAATATGTAAGAAGGTTCCTAAATTGTGCATAAAAAGATAACTAAATATTCAATATCTCTGCAACTTTTTCTTGCTAAAAAAACCTTTGATACAATTTCTTGGATATTTTTAACCAAAATTTTGTTATATTTTCTGTAAATAAATACGCATAAATCTGCTTAAACTCTGCCGCTCTCCCCGTTCATTCAACCCCTCTAAAATCAATAAATTTCAGAGCACTTTGCCGCCACATTTCACATCTTGTTGCAGCCAACGTAAGTGTATAGCGAAACGTACGCGTAATTGTATCTGAATGACACATGCTGGACACACAAAAGCGTAGAAGAGCGGCAACCATGTGTCCCTGTCCACCGTGCCCATTGTGTCCACTTGCGAGTGACAGGACGCCAGCCAGATCAGTTGAAGGCAATGGCGCGGCGCTCTCAATGCTTGGGTCCTTTGTTAGGGCCGGACCAGGGTCGAACAATGACAAAAGTGCTCCTTGGGCTCCAGCTACACCTACAATTTCACCTGTTCCCCTTGACAATTTGCTGTCAGTGTGCTACATTCGGAATATTTCGTTGCCATCGACATTGTCAACGCAGAATTTTTGCCGCCTACTCCAACGCCAAGCTCCATGCAAATGCCTTTTGTTGTGCTGCTCCCCTGTGGATTGGTGGCAGATGCCTCCAGAGTCGCTGAAGCTGAAGCTGAAGCTGCTGCTGATGAAGATAGACACATCTGCCAAGCCTTCCATAAAACAGTTCTGGTTGCTGCCTTATCAATAAAGCTCAAGTGCCGCTAATTGTGTCAAAGGTTGGAGCGCGTGGCTGTGCGATAAAGATTTTCGGATGTGATGTGTGTCTTTTCGGCAGCTATAAAAGAGGCAGACAGCTGCCGAAATATTCTAGTTTACTCCAAAAGAAAGCGAAGACAACTAAGTAAGTGCACAAAGGAAACAGCAAACAGAAAGCTAATCGGGGAAAGAGCTCAAAACTCAGAGTCAGCTGTTCAGAGTTCGTTCTTTTTTTCACACTAAATAAGATTACTAATCACTGATTGAATGCATGTTTTTGTTTGTTTATTTTCTTGACAGTTTCAACATGAACTTCTCCTGGCTCGCCGTCTTCATTCTGGCCATTGTTGCTGTGGCTGTTTCGGCCAATTCTCAGTGCCCTGTGCCGTTCAAGAAGGATGGACCCAAGTGCGTTACCGATCGCACCATCCGCGGCGAGTGCCCACACAATTCCCAGTACAGTG
Organism: Drosophila guanche; assembly: GCF_900245975.1. Taxonomy (NCBI): domain Eukaryota; kingdom Metazoa; phylum Arthropoda; class Insecta; order Diptera; family Drosophilidae; genus Drosophila; species Drosophila guanche. The sequence goes on along the minus strand of NW_022995749.1, from coordinate 4,663,130 downwards.
CCAACATCAACAAGTGTGTGTACAAGTCCTAAACAACATTAAATAACAACTAATCTGACAAATCGCAAATCAACAAATAAAAAATACACAAAAAATAAGAAAACAAATCTGTGTCTGTGTTATCAATGTGTCAGAGATGTGAACTACAAGTGGGCCGAGGTCAGTGTGTCTGTGTAATCGGCCGCTGTCTATATAAGATCCGTTTCAGCTGCACTCCCACAGATAGTTGCATTTTCAGTTGCGTCTGAGGTGAGTCCAGTCTGAGGTGTTTGCGGCTGAAGTGGCGCGCTAAAGTGTTTTTCTTCGTTGTGCAGGAACAATCAATCGGAAGCAATCATTTATCCCATCCATCCATCCATCATGCTGTTGAAATGCACTTGGCTAATGCTGTTGCTGTTGTCGCTGTGCGCCGGTGCCTGGGCCAGCAGCTGTCCCTCGGGCTTCAGCGCCGAGAGTGATCGTTGTGTCAAGGAGCGACCCATCCATGGCACCTGTCCGCCCGGCTCCACTTTCATGCTGAACATCAACAAGTGTGTGCACGCTTAAGGCTGGAATTTAAACAATTGTCTTTAATGAATTTAAAAGTGCATAAATTTGGTTTCATTTGGATTTAATTTTGGCAGTTTTCAGTGTCTTTGTTGTGTTCAACTTTTACCTTTAAGTCGCTGCCGAAGCCTAACTTTTGGCCAATTATATTTGGCTTGGGAAGTTCAGCAAGTGTTAAAGATCAAATGCTGCACGCTGTTGGGTTGATGATGACGGGCACGTTGGCCATTAGTTTATTACCATGTAATTGACTCAACGCTTGTCAGTCATCAACGCTGACGCTGGCTCCTGCGGCTTTAATGTGCTGAAAAGCGGCGCCACAACAACGACGACGACAGTCCCCATCAAAGTCAAGGCGTTTTGTCTGTCCCACTGCTGTCCGTGCTGACGTGATTAGCCTCTGCACCTTCGTCTTATCATGGCCTGACCATACGCTAGAGTTTCGTAAGCTCAAATCGGGAATTGAATCGTCTCACACGGCCTGCTATAAAATTCATTAAAAACTTTGCCGGACCACCGCAAAAAAAAAGATAGCCCAAAAACGAATATATAGATGTCGGCTAAGGGGATGGAAATAAAAACGAAGAAAACATTTAACAGTGCAAAAACTTTGGCAAGTCCAAGCTGTCGACAGGATGTGCAGCAAACCCAATTGCATATGCCAATGTTGCAAAGTTTTCCAACTCCAGGAAAATGTCCCACGCCAAAGCACAACAGTGATGGCAAATTAAGAGCAGCTTGAAGTGCATGTTAAAGTGCATGTTTTAAAATTATAAATGGAATATTTAGTTTTACATGAAGAATGGCTAAAAGTTGTTCTTTAGTTGCTGATGGAAATATTGAGAATTGTTTGAGCTGCAGAAAAATCAAAGAACTATGGAAAATTGTATCCTATTTTAATATAGCTTCAATGCTGTTACAGATATATATTTTTTTTACATAAGCAATGGCAAGATATTTGTGTTCAAAGTTGACAGAATTATAGGCAAATATTTTAACTACAGAAAATGCAAAGATCTGTGCAAAAATTAATCAAAAGTTTAGGCTTAGCTTAAATTCCGCTAAAAATCTAGATTTAATGTCAGCTATTTTATGGCAAAGAAAACGCCAAACTGTCAGCACTGTCTGGTGGGTAGCGTCCATAAACTAAACGTCCTTGTCACTGGGGCTTGTAAATTTCTATGACTTGCATAAAAAAGGGCTCCCCAGAACGCCTTCCGCTGCTCTGGGTTTCCTTTTTCGGTCTAAAAGTTTCCTGTCGCAAAAGTCGGCCAGCGGACAGCGGACAGCGGACAGGGCAGGAAATAAGGAAATGTTTTCAGTCGTATTTGCTGCCTTAGCAGCGACATTTATCAGTCAGTTGTTGCAATGTCCATTGGGGGTAGGTGGCAGGTTGCTGTCGGGGCTGTCTGCCGTGGTGCTGCCTTGTTGGACAATTTTCAAAAGGAGTCTCAAGTGGCTGCCTACTGCCTGCTGCCGCAAGAAGCCTTGCAGCTGACAGCAATCGTTGCAGTTTGTTGCAGCAGCCACATGGTGGCTGGTCCATGTACAAGTATTTGGGGTCTTGGTCGGGGCTCTCTGTGTGGCTCTCTGGCAACGGCAAAGTTCTGGCCGTTGCTTCTGCAAACTCACGCGTAAATATGATGAACGTAAGCAGTAAAGTTCTGGCCAACTGATAGCCAAACGTTCCTGCTTGGCCATCTTATAAACACAAGCTGGCCCTAAAAAAACTTTACCCCAGGTCGGACCAAGGGAATGGAACGCACGGTGGACGGTGGACGGTGGACGCTGGACGGACGGTCTTCTCTTGTGACGGCTCAACTTTATGGAGGCCACATAGTTGCGGCTTGGCTGCATTTCAAGAATACTGTTCACCCTCCGTTTTTCCTTATCTCGTTTGGGGCATTGTCCTGACCATTCTGGACCACCACAATTCCTCACCAGCTAAAAATGAAAGTGTGGCCATAATTTTTGCACTGCACTGCACTGCCCTGCATAGCCCTTGTGTGTGTTGCTGTTGTGTCCGTCCGGGTTACTCGGCTTGGGCCCAAAAACTTTTCCGTTATTGATGCTGCTGACTCAAACCAGAGTGCTGACGAGGCTCACCAAAGGCGCTCGGAGGCTACTTTCAAAATAGTTTAAATGTACACTTAAAAGATTTTTATGACGTCAACGGCTCCGTAATTGTTCGGCGTATGGAGTGATAATGGATGCGGGCAGAGAGAGAGAGAGAGAGAGAGAGAAAGCGAGAGAGGCAACTGTAATTACATCTTGGAGTACTTACACTGTCATGCAAATTCTTGGGGCTGCTCTTTACGTGAGAGATTTTAATTATTGTGGTTGAAATTACAAGCAGAGCTGTCTGTGGAGCGACAGCCACTTCAACATTGAGAGCAGCGGAGGCGGCAATAGCAAGTCGGAAATGCATACGCGTGAGTTTGCTCTCTGCTAGAATTCTCTACCTGACCCAACTGCAAGAAGAGAAGGCGAGCCAAAAGGGAATTGAGCGGCAACAGCGTCGCTACAATGCATACGAGTGGGGTTGCTACCTGCGTCGACTGCACGAAGAGAAGGTGAGCCAAAAGGGAATCGGAAGATCACGCCATGCGACGGTCGCTGTAAGCGTGAGAGCTGCAGCTGAGAGCTTTGGCTATGCTTGCGAGCTGTTACAGTTATGTTTTGTGCATAGGCGAAAACAACACAATTAGCAACATCGAAATAGGTGCTTAAGCGTTCGCATACAATGATGAGCATATGAATAGGGAAAGTTGACTTATGGGCTTATATGAAACTATACATAAGTGCGCTGGCAGCTCATTTCTCAACAGTTATTAATTGCAAGTTCGAAATTTCAGATATAATAATTAATAATCGAACATAAGCCAATCATAAATTATTCCCACCACAAACTACAACTACTACTATTGCTCGTAGGAGCAACATCTAGGAGAGAAAGTGAAAATAAAATTTCGGAAATAAAAGTAAATTTTTGAGCCGAAGTTGCCTTAGCAAAAACTTTCAGTTCGTAAATATAAAGCAAAAGTACTATTCGATTCACAAAACAAAAGCAAACAAAATAGTGGTTACTGATAAGCAATAACAAAGTGTTGTTGTTATCATGAACGACGACAAAGACGACACAACGGTTTGGAACTGGCAGAGAGTAAAATTGAAGTCAAAGGCAGTCAAGAGACAAAACCAAGTCTCTCCTATTCTACTAAAGAAAAAAATCGCTCTGGACTTAGCACCCAGAACCAGCTCCAATCAATATGCCCTCCTAAGCGACAGCACGCCAAATAACGGAAATGAAGATGAAAACGAAGCATTGGACATGATAACTGAAGATAGCTTAACTGAATCTGCCAAGCCGCCACCTATATTCTTATCTGAAGTCAGTGATATAAAAGGAATGCTAGTTTACCTCGAGACTACAATTAAAAAAGAGCTTTTCTTTTATAAAGTACAATGCGATGGTCATGTGAGAGTTATGGTAAAGTCTATTGAAGAATACAGGAAACTTGTTAAAACTCTTACTAAAGATTCTGTCAAATTTCACACATACCAACTTAAACATGAGAGGGCATTCAGAGTTGTTATTAAGAATTTGCACTTCTCAACGGATATCGAATTAATCAAACAAGATGTGGAGTCCAAAGGTCACGCTGTTAGAAACATTAGAAATATTAAAAGTCGTGTAACCAAAGAGCCATTGAATTTGTTCTACTTAGACATTGAGCCCAACAATAAGAACTTAGATATATACAAAGTTAAATTCATTGGTAACGCAGTTGTTAATATAGAACCACCCCGTAAAACTAAAGAAATCGTTCAGTGTTATCGTTGCCAGGAATTTGGACACACAAAGTCATATTGTGCCAAAACTCACAGATGTGTGAAATGCTCTCTTAACCATCCCAG